>NC_088715.1:54131689-54251689 GCF_963576615.1 Watersipora subatra | reverse complement strand
CAAAACACTAATTTTCCCATACCAGCGGACAAAAGAAACCAAAGTTAACAAAAAAGACAGGAACAGAATTTGTTATTAATTTCCAATATAAAAGTTAAAAATAATCTCAAAATACTAACATTATTATGTGAGCTTAATGGACATTAAAAGTTTAGTAATTTTAGTGCATAGGTTATACAAGCTGGTTGCTGAGTAAAAGATAGAAGGTAGGAAAATCATGCAGCATCAATGTAATTTTTACTACTATAAAAATAAACAGTTATTAACAGTGCTATTGGTTTATCACTTCAAGCAAAAAGTATTTCGAATGGCATCTGTTATTGTTCATCAGCAACCTCAAGCCTGGAGCATGATGCTGGATCATGCTGGTCATTTCTCTCTTAGGCTGTATCCGTTTCTCTCTTTGTAAATGTTATTGTAGGATCCTTGGTCTGTGACTGAAAGTATTTTCTGTGTTTATGCAAGTAAAACAAAACAATTTCAGGAATAATTGAGGCAATGCTAAACAGCGCTAACGCCGAACCAACATTTAGAGCAAAAGTAACAAAGTCAAAGGCTCGTGCTACAGCATCCGTACGAAGAACAAAGAGGATGCCAAAAGCTTTGATAAGTTCGCGCTTTTCTGTTCCATTTTCCTTAAAATAATGAGCATAGTGAAATTTGTATCCAGGAGATGTAGCCGTGCCATGAAGGTTGTCAAGGCGGGTGAACTTGTAAGTTGGTTTACAGTCGCTTTCATCGTGGTCATAGTTGCAATCCCATTTTACTGTTATGGATATCACCCCACCTTTGACAGCCATTTTTGTAAACGATTTTTCATCTTCATCGTGATCAGCTTTTTGAGATTTTCTGTCCGCCATGCCGGCAATAGTTTGAATTCGAAAGATTGGGCAGTAGGGGTCATTATCAGGGTCATAGCGGCAGCCATTGCTCAGCTTATCATAAGAAACTGACTCAATAAGGTTACTTCTTCCTTTGTCAAAGTGTGGAAAGTAGACATGGTTTTTAATAAACACTGTGAAGTTATGAATGTAGTTTAATACTGATTTTGTACCATTATTAGGCAAAGTTTCATCTTCAGAGGGACACCAAGCCTCTACCATGCAGTATCTGGTGGTCTTATTACATTTACCTATGCTCATTCCATTAACCTTGTGATATGGCTCTCCTGCAGGCCAGCAGTTGTCATCTGTTAGACACTTTGTGGAAACATCACGTTGGGATGAACACTGAGAATGAACTTGATTATCTGTTACGATGAAGTTGGTCGTTACAAAAAAGGAATTTGCTTCTTGTGATGGTATCCGTAAGTCAGCAGCATCCCAGAGTCGTCTTTCTTTCGGTGTTAACTTTGAGTCACTAAATGCAACTCCCTTGAGTTTTGTAGTAAACGCTGAGATAACTTCTGTTTCCATGTATTGATATTGATGCTGGATAATGAAGATATAAACGAGTATAGTAGCAAAGATAGCTGTTTTGACTATCCAATTAATAGAGCCGACACACTTTGTTTCGAGACTAATCTTCTTTGTCGTCTCATAAGTAAATACGACTGACTTTGCTTTTGAAAACAGTTGTGTGATGAACTTCATGGTTTGCTTCTGTGCCTCCCTGGTTTTAAAATGTTATCTACAATTATTAATAAATATTATATAATCAGGATGACTGACCAGGATGAGTATTGTAGCTCAAATTTAATTTCAACCATCGAATGGGCATGTCAGAAAAGAAAAAAAGATTTAAAAAAATGTATCTGCAACATAGCACTGAAATTTGATAGCATATCTCTTCGTCACGCATCGTGAGATGACAATTTTATGCTTAGCTTTTGCCTAGTTTACTCTCTCCGTAATATTTTTTGCAAATATATATATATATATAACTTTATTGGCAATAATTTCATTTCAAATAGAGATGTTTTTTATACTATGCCAAACAAGGCAACAGTTGGCCACTAAAATCAAATAATTAGTTTGACATATGGTGTTTAAAATGTCTTTTTCTGCTAAGATAATGAAAATTAGATGAAAGACTGTTAAAGATATATTTATATATAAATATATATTTATTTGAAAAATTATTCTGAAGAATGTAAACTTTTAGTAATTGCACTACAAATTTGTTTCGTGTGATGCACTCATCAGACGCGATTGTACTAAAATGAGAAGCTTTCTCTTTTTATATCCTTTTGCACCTGCTTTTAGTTAATATATATGTATATATATGTATATATACATATATATATATATATATATATATATATATATATATATATATATATATATATATATATATATATATAGTGGTCAGGCGATAAAGTTTCAACTTAGAAGTCTCACTAATTCTTTCATAATTCTTTACAACATTTATAATATATATCTTTTGAGATAGTAAATATATATATATATATATATGTATATATATATGTATATATTACATACGTGTATTAATATATATATATATATATTTACTATCTCAAAAGATATATATTATAAATGTTGTAAAGAATTATGAAAGAATTAGTGAGACTTCTAAGTTGAAACTTTATCGCCTGACCACTTTTCCACTTTTAATGCTTCATGAAGCTGAAACCTTTAAAGAAATCGCTCCCCCAACATCCAATCTTAAAACTACGAGCTGGTATCTAATAACTAACCTTTAAAATCTAAGAGAGTATATATAACAAATAAGCAAGCAAATTTTGGCAAAACATATTTTTAAACTGCATTTCATAACCATGATACTGATGTGTCTTTATAACACAAACTGTAAAGTTCTAAACAGCAAGCTTAATTTTATGCTGACCTTGTCCTGTCGCCTACCGGTAGACTTATGATAGCTATATATCTACGTCTGGCTCAACAAACTTCCTTGAAAAACAATTGCTATTGCCAAATAACAGTATAACGATCACTGAGGATTTAATTGGCAGCTTGTGTCACATGTTTACTTACACTTAGAATACCTACATGTATATCTTGTTATCCGTTAAAAGCTTTGGTGAATATTTGAACAGTGGTGGTCTTGTTTAAATGAATCTTTGCAATTGATGAAAATCTAAGTAGATCGCTAAAAAAATTCTCACAGATTGATTATAACCTGAAACATTTGTGAGGAAGCCAATGGGGGTTTCCGAGTTGGGTCTGCAGACGATGGACTGATATAAAACAGAAGTACTTGTCATTGAAAGCTTTTCCTAGCACGACCAATGGTCCCGATGTGACTCAGCCTTTGATCACAAATTATAAGTTAGCGTAGTGACCCCTAAAAAACTCTGATGTTAATTGAAAATGAATTAATGGTAAAATGAAACAATCTGTATTGAGCTTAATTCCTAGACTTGTCTATGTTTAAAAACTTCACTTTTATCGAAACAAAGGATTTCAGGGCTGGGCAACCACAAAAAAATGGAATAAGCCACACATTACAATCTCATAGGGTTTGCAAGCACCCAACTCATTCAGATTCATCCTCTCTACCTTTCAGCATTTATTTGTTTCCTATCACGATATGAAACAAACTTTTGAATGTTTCTTTTCTCACTGGTAGTTCAATTTTTGTTTAACTCTACTGATCTTTCCGAAGAACTTTCCAGTCTCTGACTGTCTAATAGTCACATTTATAAAGAAGCAAGCAGAAATACATAAAAATTTATTATGCTATGCTAATAGAGGTTGTTGCGAGTGTTCTTCTATGCGCAAATTTACATCATCTTTAACTAATTTTAACTGGCATCAAGTTTTATCAATTTTAATCTCAAAACTTCCTGGCAGTCAAACCAACTCAAATATCAAAAACGATGTTTGCAAATTATAGCAAAATACTGATATTTTGTGTAAGTTCATCTTAAAAAAGTGAGAAGCAAAAATGAATAGAAACCATTTAATATATATATATATATATATATATATATATATATATATGGATAACTATATAAAACTTTAATTTTAATAGTTACATAAGTGCAACTACAAAAATTAATTTTGTAATAACACTTTTGAAAGTTTCAGAAGAGTAAATCGTAGGCTTACTGTTAGATCAGTAGAGGTCAGAGGGTTGTGTGAAACAGCTTGCAAATGTTATGCAATCTAATTTTTCATTATGGTAGGTGTTCGACATTAAAATAAATTGCGGTATTTCTTGATTTATAACTCTAACTATCTTCTTTGAAAAAAACTTCAGTTGTCTATTGATAGCATATAGCCAGTCAAGTGTCTGCATGGACTCATTTTATAAAGGTCACAACATAAACAAAGTATAAAAAAAAATTATAATAAGAAAAATCAGAAGAGGAGTGAATCTGCAAGGGCTAGTAGCTAAGCTAGTAGCTTTGTTACAGAATGGAGCATTAGTGTTATTTTTCAATAACGGTTTTGTTGCCATGACATTGCCAGTTGAACTTTCAAAAAGTACAACTAAGCCTGCAAAATGAATAGAAGCTTGAAAGCTGAACTTACCTACTCTAGGAATGAGACAAAAATAGATAGGGAGTAGAATCAGTAAGCAAGCCCCAAATATTCCAAACATTCCGGTATACCCTACAAACTAAACATAACGAAACGTCATTGAATAACGTTTCATTTGAGTGTTTAAAACTTGTTATCACCATCAGCGAAGGTAATAAGCACAATGAATAGGTGCATCAGCTATTGTAAGCTGATTATCGTGCAAATTGCTTTTTTTAAATTTCTATAAAATCTCGTTCAGCAACAAGCTATCACCAACATCAGAGGCATAACATACCATATTTGAATTGACAAATAAGCATATTGGACTACAAAATATTGTTTATTGTTACATGTTTGGAATTGAAGGGTTTTCTCAGTGATCGTCAGCCCACTTGCGCACTAATTTAGTCTATACGTTTGCGATTATGGAGAGGTTAGCAGTGACTCAACTTCCACTTACAGCATTCAGAGTTTCTGCTCAGGTCTGAAATGATTTTAACATTCCTACTTGTGGAATCACCTATTTGACTGATTAAAAACCAAACCACTACAAATACTCTACTGGGTATTGATCAGTGCTTTAGCATAGCTTGAAGGTCTGCGTGGGAAACTGCTAGCTGAGGTTGTTAGTTATAATAAATGGTGTTTCGCCTGACTAGTAATAGTATCTAGTGCTAATATAAGTGTAAACTCATCTGTTGCCAAACTCATAAGCATCAGTCAAAACGAATCGCATTATCTGTGTTTTTTTGTATCTGGTTAAAAGTGTATTTGAATTTCTAAAAGTCAAAGTTCAACTTGCTCAATATCTACAATGAGCTTGTAGCAAACTTTATTAAAACATCCATTTTTATTTAAATATATTTGCACAACGAGATGCTGTAAGTGTACCAGAAACTTCAGACTTGAGCTGTGTTTGCTGCTCTTAACATCTTAGACACTTTGTTCTTTTAGGAATTTCAGTTTGTTTATACTGTTTGTTTTAAAGGAAATCACAACATTAAAACCAGAGGCTAAAAAAGGATGGCATTAAAATAGTTTGCATGAAATTAAACGGTTTAGTTGTATAAGAATTGACCTATGACATAAATGTATGGCTCATTAACCCAGCTCTGAGTCATTTGACAACCAACTTTCCGCTCCCTATCTTGTATTCTACACGTGCAGTATGACCTCCGAATGCTAAGAAGAGCTAAATTAAAAAATCTATTGAAGAATTTTGACCTACCTTCTAGTTAATTTGTTGGCAAATGCAGTCAAACTTGCAAAACTTTACTTTTGTGTTGCTGAGATGGTTCGTAAGCAAGAAAATTGCTTATCAATAAAAAGAGAGGTTTTTGGTTGAGAGATTATTTGGTCAATAACACTTATTTAATATGTTAGAGTGAAGCTGTTACCGACCACAAAATGAAAATTTATGCCTATTTAAAATGTAATACTCTAGCAAAAATATTTTACTAAGCTTAGCCATTATAAGTATCAGAGCTATGTAATGATTTGATAGTTTTGGTATGATACCTTTTTCATAGCAAAAATTAGTAAATCAATCACCTAGTTCAATTTTATTAGACAACCAAGTCTAACCAACAAACATTTTATTTATACTATCATAAATTGATAGGTCTAAATAGTTTTTTTCAACACGTTATTTAACGATAGCGATAGCAGTGATATTTTTCTTCAAACTATTGATCGGTTTTTGTTCCTATTGCAACTCCAACAGCCTCAATATTATTTAACGCAGGAAAACATGGCTAACTCTTGTTAACACCTCATCTTTGATGCTAAAAAAATTACGTTCTGAAATGTTTTTTTCTAGTTTTGCCAAAATATTTTACCATAATCTAAGTTTTAGCTAGCTAAATTTTTATGGTTTCAAATTGTTGTTGTGAGTATTTGAAGGCTTCATAACCATGTCAGTCATGCTAGTCCATTGTTAAGATGTTTTTCAGTAAAAACATTTGGTAAAAAGTTAAAACCATAAAACATACTACCTATTTTAGGAAAAAACATTAGCAAATCAAATTATAATAAAAAAAATTTGTTTTGCAGAAAAGCAGCTATTGTAAAACATCCCAACTTTCAAACTATGATATGTAATAGAAAATCTTTACAAAATTACATCTTTATACCACTTCAGCTTTTTAAGAGCATCAACTGTCCAAAGGTAGCATGATTCTTTTGCAATTTCATAGCAAATTGGATAAAAGTACAGCGTTTACAGCCTAATTGAAGGTTTGATATCCGCTCACTCAAAAATGAACTTACAAAAACAATTATTTGATTCTATCAGAAATTATCAGCATTTTTTTTATCCGTTGCTACTGTTTTTGATGTTTGAGGTGACATGACAGCCAAATCGTTTGAAGATTAAAATCGCTGAAACTGAGTCGTGGTGAAAATGCTCAGACGAAACACGTGTGCAAAATGACCTCACTTGTTGCTATGGTTGCTATAGTTTATATAAGCTATTTAATTCAAGCTGCAGCATTAAACGGCTCTTATATGCTAGTAATTTTGCAACTATAGACAAAATAATTGCCCTTCTACTTGATTGAAGCAGTTTTACCATGATAAAGTTTGTCAATTCTAATCTTCGAGCACACTGGCAGTCAGATGACCTCAAACATCAAAAACTATCACAATTGATCATTGATAAACTTCTTTAGTAGAAAGATTTTGTTTGTATGTTCTATATTTGTAATCTTATATGTTTGGAATTTTATAAGTTGTCATTACATGTGGTATTTCGCAAAAATATCCAGAAATAAGTTGGAAATTGCTTTCGTTACTAATCAATTTTTATTTATGTGAAGTTTTGCCAAGATGATCAAAAAGAATTTGTTCAATAAGTTTTCTTACCCACCAACACCCAGCATGATCATAAAAACTTACTTTATAAAGAAATGCTCCAAGAGCTGGTCCAAATCCATATCCCACCACATTAGCTGTTTCCACAAATGCCTGTCAACATAGACATCTAAATCAATTGGGATCAGAAAAAAATAATTGAGAATTTATTGTAAAAGCATCTGATGATAAAAGCTATTAACTACAAAGGGCATGACCAATTCTAAAAAAAGTATTAACAATCTTAAAATAATGTTTCAGCTCTACTCATTTTTGTAAGAAATAACCACCCTTGTTCTATTTGTCCTACTTAATAAGCAATGATAGCAGCATATTTTAAAGGATATATGTTGCCCCTTTTTGTTTTATAACAAGATTTTTAAAAATTAAGTTTAAAACAAAATGATCGCCAATAAAAAAATATATGCGTGTATAAATCATCTACAAAAATAGAATTTGTGAACTATGAAAAACTGGTTCTATTTCACTTTTGCTAAAGGGCCCCCATGCCGGTAAGGAGTACATATAGCCTTACGTAACTGCTTATTCACCAGCAATGCACTGAAACAATATTAAAATATTTAAAATAAAATAAAAATTATATTCACACTTATTTATTTTTGTTAGGCTGGCTTTTCTATTTGTGCTGAAAATGTATACCAAAAATTTAAAAAATTTCACTGTGAACATTTTTTGTTGCTAGGTTTATTTATATGAATTTCGTTTTTTAATTTTACGTTTGATCAACTTTCAGACTTTACTAGCTTCATCTTTACAGTATGTATTGTAGCGCCTGAGTTAAAGATAACTAAAATTTCTATAGATACAAGTTCAAAATTGAAAGACTAAATGTATGATAGGTCTGATATTTTATAGCAGTTACTGAAATGTTGTCATTTTTTATCTAGCAACAACCATTTAGTAGCATAGACAAGCTGTTGTCCAACAATCTAGACTTATTGAACTTCAAATTATTCTTTGGAGTTCGGTTCTCATCAAAATTCACTGGTGGCAACAAGAATAGCATTAAATCTTAATTTACTTCCTGAAAATGATCATGTCTTTAGTTTATGAGTATTTCTAGCCTTTGGGCTCAGATTCTTTTAGTGAAAAGTACAAAAGCCTTGTGCAGCGATGCTCACACAAACACGCATAACCTTGCTTCAACATAAGCATCATACTTGATTGTCAAAGATCAGATCCATAAATGGTCATTACTTTGATATTAAAGAATAGAAAAAGTGTGAAATTATTATGCTTTATTATTTATCTTGAGGTGTTGACTGATGTTCTAAAAAAAGAATCAAGGAGATCGGCACACCAGAAGCTGAGATATAGCCAGCCAAACACAGGTTTACCTAAAAACGAATCAGAGGAAAAACCCTTCGAAAATCCCGACAGTTGTGTCGTATGAAATCGACTTATTGGACATGTGCCAAAGTTGCGTACCCTACAGTCGTTACGTTTACTGATTGTTTTAGGCTACGAAATGTGAAACGCTTCTCGCGATAGTAAAGAATTTACAGACTAGCTCTGGTTTCTCAGAAAAACCAAGAAAACATTGTGGGGTAAAGGCAGTTGCCCACAACCCCTTGTCATGATTTTTCAAAACAGAAGAGCAGATTTTGACTATTGTGTTTCAAATTTTAACTCGATCTCTACGGATATGCTCCGAAGATCCTCTGTTTAACGAACGGCGCACGTATAGTCTATATTATACGATATCCGTGATTTGCAGTTTGTTTAGGGTTGCAGAATAACAAATAGGAATGTGAATTTTTGTTCATTCATCATCTTTCTACTGTGTACCTACTGCAGCATTCAGTTGATTTTCATGATTATCGTCACTATTAACAGACTGTAAGTTCACTACAGCCATAATTTTAAAAAGAATAATTTAACCGCGCTACTCTTGCTGTAAGAAAAAAGAACGATAACATTTGATTCTTCTATGTATCTATTATCTTATCTATGATTTTTTTTATGATTATTATAATAATCATAATGCATATTATACAAAATAATAATATAACTGCGTATAGAATAAATGATGTAACTAATATAATTTGTAGAAAATTTTAAATGATAGTCGAGATTGATGAATGATTTAATTGATTCAAATTATTAGCTATAGATAAAACAATCTGAACAGCGCTAAAGATGAGTCTGAATAGGGAAGCTACTGTAAGTGGGAAAACAACAAAACAGCTGAACTAGCAAGATAGCGAAATGTTGCGAAATAATAGATGGGTGTAATTATTTCATGCTAAAACTAATCTACACGTCAAAGGAACTGGCTCGGAATTCTCAGAGCAATGATTGTTAGGCCCAATTTGATTGTTCTGTACTTCCAGGGATTAAACCAATTAAAACGCTGTGATTATTATAGGAGAGCGCATTAGTTGGCTTAATTGACCAATTGCACACAAGTCGATTTCATACGTCATACAATGATGCTAATATGAGCATTACCAAAACACTGATGTATTTTGGTAGACCTGTGTTTGGCTGGCTATAACTCAGCTTCTGGTTAGTCAATCTCCTTGATTCTTTTTTAGAACATTAGTAAACGCCTCAAGATAAATAATAAAGCATAATAATATCACAATTTTTTTATTTTTTAAATAGAATGTAGTAATTATACTTAGTTCGTACCTCTTTAATTTAGTATCACTGTTTTGTTTTGTTTTATTTCATCAAAAGATATGAAAACTAAAAAACAACAAAAGAAAATAATGATGAGGCCCAAACTGTGCAGTAAAATTGCTAGACAAAGCGCTGGGCCACAAGTTAACAGTGAGCAGCCAGAAACTATCTACTCATCACTTAACATGTTCAGCTTGAGGGCACGTCTAAAAGTGGGCATACTCACAACCCTACGCAGTTCATCAGGCAGAGCATTCCATTGTGCTGACTGCTAATAAAACATTCTGCGATGACCTGAAGCAGATTTAGAGGGGGGTAGCTTTAGATTTACAAAAAAGCAGCGAGGGAGATATTGATGAATGCGATGTGATTTAAGGCTGTAAAATAATCGATGAGACGCGATGAGAGTTCAAAATTTATAAAGTTTATTCACAGTCAAAATGTCACTGTAGAGCAAACATTTGATACGCAGTTTGTGTAGGACAGCCTAATGTTAAAAAGTTTAGCTGACATTAGAATGAGTACAGACAATTTTGTGTCTTTACTATAATAAGAGCAGTGTCCGTCCACGCATCTGAAACCTTACATAGATGGTGGTAAACAAATCACTTCATCTAAGATTTGTACTCATGACTTTCCGCTTGACAGTCAAACACTTTACCAACTGCGCACAGTGATTGATCGCCAGTCTTTCAGAATCATTAAAATTAATAATTATCATGGCTAATTGTTTCCCACAGCACCCTAGACCTCCAAAATACTGATATTTATAACAACCAACGTCATGCTCGCTCGTTTGTCTGTCTGTCCGTTCTGTAGAGTTGGATAGCGGGACAGAAGTTGTATCATGCATAATTTGAACTCCCCAAAATTAGCATGGCCGACCTGCATTATAACAGCTGTACAAATTGAACACCTACTGGCGTTTCACTATAATCATATTTGTAGTTGTATTCCACCTGATAAGCACTCACAGCAGGCTAGACTGTCGTGGCACTAGTTTTTTTCAAAGTGGTAAGTACTTACAGTGTGTTTTGTTTAAAATAGGAAAGCTTGTCCTCTTTTTATAGCACTGTATATTTTAAAAAATATAGCCTATAAAATAAAGTCTAGACAAGATAATGAAAGTCTAACATAATTTAGTTTATCCATTTCAAACCTTTTTTTTACTTTACTTAGAACAATTATTCAACCAAGACTCAATACATTTTGTTGAACATATTCCTCACCACAATAGTAGGTGATTCGTATCCTGATGCCTTCATCAAAAGACTGGTTCCAGCGACATTCAACATTGCTGATCCAACACCAGCTACACATCTGATTGAAACACAGCTTATGAGAAACCACTCTTTTCCCTCCACTGATGTGGTAATCCTATAAAGCAAATTCTTAAGGAACAAGTGATAATGACGTTTTGTCATTGATATCATTTGTCACCCAACTCTATAGTGACTATACATAACTAATTTTTATCACAACAAAACCTTTTTGTTGTTAGAAACTGCTACAGTAATTCTCTATCGCTATTAATCTAAACTTGCATGTATTTCTTTGCAAATCTTCGGCGCAAAGGCTAGTACTTTTATTTGCAACTAAAGCTATACCTGCACATTTGGCCGTTTTGTTTCAAACTCAGTGCTATAAAATCTCTTAATGCAGCAGTTTATTTTTGAACTGCAAAATTTTTATAACATTTTGAAACATTTGAAGTTTACGGATTTTAATATTAGCTGTTCTGGAGGACCTTTTATAGTAAAGAATAGCAACAATTATTACAGATTATCAGCGACTCATGATTCACCAGGAACTATAATACTCTATATGTGAAGATAAAATGTAAGATGCACAGTGCAAATTGCAGATTACAAAATGCAGAATGTTATATGTTAATAAATAGCTAGATATTTACACTGTTCTTCAAAATAGTTATAGATCTTTCAAAAAATTATGTGAGATTTACCAATTATAGTAAACAAGTAAATAGATTTCCTATCAATTTAATCAGCTACAATATTTTGTGATCTGCCTGTCCATTAATCTTTGTCAGAGTTTTGAGCTTTACCGTGTTGTTACAGAGTATTCATATAGAGATTTGTCTCATACAGCTCTTACAGAGTTGTCTCATAGAGTATTATCATAGAGTTGTCTCATAGAGTTGTCTCATAGAGTTGTCTCATTGAGTTGTCTTATTGAGTGGTCTTATAATAGTTGTATCATAGAGTTGTCTTTTAGATTTGTATCCTATGTCTGTCTCATAGAGTTGTCTCATAGAGTTGTCTCATAGAGTTGTCTCATAGAGTTGTCTCATAGAGTGGTCTTATAGAGCTGTTTCATAGAGTGGTCTCATCAAGTCGTTTTGTAGAGTAATCCTACAGAGTTCTATCCTAAAGTTGTTTCAAGGAGTTGTCTTATTGAGTGGTCTTATAAAGTTGTATCGTGCGGCTTTTTCACAAATTTATCTCATGAACAAGTCTTATAGAGTTGTCTCATAGAATGCTCTCATATAATTATTTAATAAAAACAGAATCTCTTAAACAATAAAGCCACTAAACAATTTGAGGCATTGCCATATTATATTTTCCTTAAAACAACAGTGTTTCTTTAATCCTTTGCTGACATACGGGTATCAAAATATACTAGAAAACCACATTTGGATGTAAAATTTTACATGAAAGCAAAAACTTAACTTTTGAGGATGTCAATCACCTTCTCCATGGAGCAATTTAAGATTGCTTCAAATAGATTTTTTTTTGCCTTTATGTCTGCATTTTTTGCCAGCATTTATTAAAATAGTTGATCCGAAGCTTTTGGTATGTTGTAATATTTTTGAAATGGGTCATGAGCTAGATCAAACTTAAATCGAACAAAGATTAGTATAAAACAAACAATTTACTTCAACTAACTCGGGTAAACCTGACGACAGATTTTTTATTTGAGCAAAATAGTGTGATAAAAAGTATTTTCTACTAAAAAGTGTAATTTATCTTTCCAATGTTTGCCCTTGGTATTACACACCCTTTTCTCTTTATATTCTTTTAACCTATATCAGTTACAACTCAGCCTTTTGCTACTTTGAGCCTTTCGCAGCATTCAAGTTAAAGTCAAAGATTTAAGAAGCAGTTCTTTTCAGATGTGCTAGTTCTATGGAGGAGAGTGAGTTTTCGCTCTGGTAGTGGCATGACAAGTTACATAAGTTTATATACCACAGCTTCCCTGACATTTCTGGTAGCATTATGGCAAATAAAAAATTCTGGTCTTCTAAGGCCATAAACTTTTTAATGAAGCATTACCATAAACAGTCAGCATGTTAGAGTGTAATTAGCAAGTCACCTGTTACTAGTTGCTAGTTTACAGATGTACTATTATAACCCACAATAATGTTATAATACTATTCACAGAAAGTTTATGATTGGATTCTATGAAAATCTAAGAAAGAATCTACATGTAAATATGAAAGTCAGTCAATGATCATAAATGTCTGTGAGAATGTTTCAACTTTTCATGTGGTGTAATTTATCCTTTCATGGTCAACAAAGTGTACTTATTTGTCAAAACAAGATGTGATACAGAGTTTTAGGCTTTTTTAACAGCAAAATTATTTGTATAGCTGAACTCAGTTGTATAGCATTCAAACTATATCTAGCTTGTATTTCTTAACTATTTACCTTCATACTTGTATGTCTTACCCAAAGGATATGCATGCTGCTCCTGCAACCATTGACCCAATAGCACACAGTTTCTTCGGGTGGCATATGCTAAACTACAGTGTAAGAAAATTTTATGAGCACATTGTATCTGAAGTTTAACATTTATCGATGACAAAGGCAACCTTTTATTGCAAACTGCACTGCTTCTAAGTAGGCTTACTACTTAAATCTCAGTGTAACAATTGAGTCAGTTTTGTAAACTTGCTGCATAAGGTCATCACTTTGATGATCAGTAAAGAAGTTATTACTAGTTGCTACCTCACATTTTTTTTATCATAGTGGAGCGAAAATTTCAAATATTGTGAAAGCTAGCTAGCAGTATAATGTGTACAGACGCTCTAGTGTCTTTACTATTATAAGAGAAGTGGTTGCCGGTCCAACTGTCTGAAGTCATGACTAGAGATTGAAAAAAAGATTGATTCGTACAGATTTGAAATAAATGACATTCGGCTTGGTCAAAATGGTTTTAAAAGTGTGAAAATATTGCATTGCATAGTCTGCTTAGAGGACTTTTAAATAGCCATTTTAGGGAAAAAGGAAGTTTCTTATATTTTTAGAATTATCAATTGAGTTTACATTACTATGTTTAAGATGCAATAAAATATGAAAGAGAGAAAACCACAGCAAATCTATGAATACTTGTTTTTTTAAACCGATGTAACAAAGATAATAGTTGCAATTAACATATGGAGCAGAATTTTCCAACACTGGTTATACAAATTGACATTACAATTTGTACACGATGGTGGGTGAAAGCTAAATTGATTTGCTATAGCATTTAAACTCCAAATATTAAAGAAACGCAAGTTGCTTTTAATGCTCTATGTTAAGAGCATATTATGCCTTTAAATACTTGAAATGTAGTAAAAGATAAAAAAACAATTACTAGTTTTACATCAAAACTTATTCACAATCATGAATACATTTTCGTTAATTGTAATTGTCATTCCATGATATGTTCTGTTCTAGTATAAATGCTCGAATTTAATTTATATACATCTACTTAAAGTTACACAGTGTTTTTTGTAGCTTAGTCATGTTATTTTAAAAATATCTTAGTTTTCGTTTGCCTACAAATAATATCATTTCACTTCTCTTTTTTTGCTATTTTCAATCGCAAAGGTGCTTTAAACACTTTTGAAATTTGTGTAAACTTGGCTCTTATGAGGTTTGATTTGAAACAAATACTGTTGCAATAAATCGAGAGTAAGCAAGTACATTTAAGTTTTGATCTTTGATGTGTATTAAATCACCAGAGATGTTGCATTCTAATTGAAACTTTAAGAGCCCAAGCATACGATATAACAGGTATATATAACAGGTATATATATACATATAACAGGTAGAAGCCAGATAATTTAAATGCATGGCTTCAATGTAACATTTCATTAGTTGAGTTCTGTTGCTTGTGTAATCTGTTATTATTACCAGAGTAGCTCTCCAAATCTCTTTAAACTTATTATTCATCAGAAATCAAAGTTCATTAAGCTGCTCAGTTAAAACAACACATTCTATAAAAAAGCTTTGGGTATAAAATGCTCTACCATTAAGCAACAAGTTATGGTTCAAGGTGCAGCTATAATTGGTGGTATGGGAAAGAGTGTCTGACTATCGATTGCTCTTTTTCTTTTAAAATAAAACATTTTTATCTTTTCCAAATTGTAAAAGCCTAACAGAACTGTAGCCGATACATACAACACCTCGTTTCGTTTAACTAATCCTGATGGAATTTGAATCTTTGTTGTTCATTGAAAAGTAGCAGAAAGTCTAAAGCTTCTTATACTTTTCTAACGTAGTCATAATATGATATACTTTTAGGGCAATTTAGGGTCTTTTCATTGTCTGTTTACTATTTCATTGAAATTAATTTTCTTTTCAATATAAACTTTAGTCACCAAGCGCAACGAAGTCAACCTAACGGTTGCCCTAATGTTGTCAACATTTCCACTCATCTTAGTTCACTATATTTTAACAAATACAGTTATAAACACACTTACCATTGATCCAGCTGTCGGAGCTGCTACAAATCTTGCAAAATCAAAAGCGGCAAAAACAACTCCAACTTCAGCGCTTGATAAATCTTTCTCAATGGCGACATTAGGAAAGAATGGAAAAAGGAGAGTGTCTACACAATATGAGAAGAATATCAATGCTACAATGATTATCAGCATCGAACGATGTTTAACTTTAGTAGATATTTTGTCCTTAGATGAATCTTCCTCTGATGATCTTTCTAATAGCATTGCATCTTCATCTGTGCTATATTCGTGTTGTTTATCCATGCTAGTTGGTTAGTTAGCTAGTTCTGTTATTTCCTGAGTTGGGTGAGTTTCTAAGTACTAGCCTTTATTGAAATGTTTCGTAACTTTTGAACTTATATAATGAAAAACTTTGTACTTCATTATGCTCGTTACGTTACTTACGTATGAGTAGTCAAGCGATGGAACTGATGTGCCCAATTAACAAAGTACTATCCAGTATTAATTGGTACCAAGCGGAAGATTAGCCTTTTGTACTGAGTAGTACACAGAAGTTTAGCCTCCTTTTTCGGACAACTGACATCTTATCTATGATATGTTGAAGTAAATAATTATTTTAAAGATATCCAGTATATGCAGACAGAGGCATTATATTATACTATATATATTGTATATATGTATATATATATATATATATATATACATGTATATATATATATATATATATAAAAAATTTTGTCTTTGTAAAACCGATTATACACAAATAGACAGATTTATTAGGACGAAAATTGTCACAAAACGCTTGAAAAGCTTGGTTTAATAAAAGTTAAGACCGGAAATAAAAACAGCAGGCGACAGAGAATAGAACGATTAAGTCGTGCAAATTTCGCGAAAAAATAACGTGCACATTTCACCAGTCTATGGCATTGTTTACTTGTAATCGAATTTCTTCGAAGGTTTCTGTAGTAAACGTAGACCGTTTGAGGCTTTGACCGATTTATAGGTACGAAATTGTGGTACACAGTTTATCAGCCTATGTGTTTTTGTCCAATCACCGAAGGTTTCATGTTTTAAAACGTTAGCTAAAATTCTTTACAACTTATGTACAAGCTAGGGCCGAACTACAACGCCCTTTTATGACAAGAACATTTTTTATTTAGCTGCAGTTTGCATGAAACTTTCAGACGTGTAAATGCTCATACTCGCTTTCTGCTAAAGATCGCTATCAAAACCATTCTACATTCAACGCAACCAACTTTCAAACTGTGTATAGTACACAGTAGCTTGCCATTTTACTTCTAATTTTGCATTTCAGAGTTATAATAAACATATTTCTTTATTGTTGTTGAGTTACATACATTACAGTAGATTAGGCCTACAGCTTTATAACAGCTTTTATTTTGCTGCAGTTTGCAGAAATCTTTTAGACGCGTGAACGCTCGTAGGTTTTCTATTATTGCTGTATTACTATATTAACAATATTGGTTATTCTAATAATATCAGTGCATTTTACTTCTAATATTGGCCAATATTGCATTTTTCCTATTGCAGGGGAGAGATTATAATAGACATATAATATTTTCCTTTTATTATTGCTGTTTGTCATGACCAAACACTTTTTAAATAAATTTTCTAAAAATCTATATAAATACCACAACTTCTCGATGTTGTTAGCTATGACGTTTTGAAATTTAAACAAAATTGTGCATTGGTTTTCTATTATTACTATATTAATAATATTGATTATTCTAATAATATCAGTGCATTTTACTTCTAATATTGGCCAATATTGCATTTCTTCTATTGCAGGGGGAAAATATAAACATCTTTTCCTTTCATTATTTCTGTTTGTTGTATATAATAACACCCACACCCAGTACATTACAGCTACCATTGCAGTTATCCTGTTGCGGTGCAGTGCCATTTGACTGCTAATATTGCATTTCTCAACCGTCAGTACCCTTTCTTTTTTCCAATATCACTTTGGTCGTGGGCTGTATGACAGTGGAATTTCTAGTCTTTAAATATGTCTTGTTCTTCTGAGCATTTTACTGCAATGAAGTTTTGTCAATTTTAATTTTGACACATCCAGGCAGTCAGATCAGCTAAAATAACAAACGAAATTTCAGATGACAGAAAAAGATCTATAGTTTTGAATAAAATGAAAAATTTGATGTGAGTGACCCATTAACCTCAAAAAATTACTCCAAATAAATTTACATAACCGTAATCTAAAACTCCTAATAGAGGGCACTCATAACTGAAACACACCAAAACTGTAATCAAATCAAATGGCGTGTGTTGAACAAGCTGGCCATAGGCTAAAATAAAGCAGTCATTGTAATATGAACAGGGTGAGAGGGTGAATGCTCTAGTACCAAGATAACTACCTATAGTTCTATGTAGCTATTGTGTTTATTCCTGGTTGGAGTGTAATGGTTGGTTTAAATTATATCACTGTATATTGGAGTTGTCCTTTCTGTGTTTATTGTCGACTGTGTGCACTGTGGCAAAGTGCCAAATTGCTCTGACATGCAACAACCAAGCATACTTTGCTAAAACAATAATTGGCATGTACACTTCTGTATGCATAGCCCTTAAGGCTGGTTTACACTACATTGTTGTATTTTGAAGCTATAATACTTCGGTGATCACCGATGATAACAATGTTCCCACTATCACATACCCCTCCACGTTTGAATCAGAAAATCCTCCGTGATGTAGGGCTCTCATTTTTCCTGTTAATTTTTTTCGACAGAACTTGTTCGATTTCACGCGTTCAAATTAAACACTAGTCACACAGTAACCATCATAAGTGGAAATAAATCACACTGTCCATGACTGCGAATTACTATCCGCAAAATTGTGCAACCTGTACAGGCTGTCGTCAATGTTCGGCACAATAATGAGAAAATTTGCAGCTGGCAAATTTAATATTAATTCGTAGTTACGGATAGCATGATTTATTTCCATTTGTGATGGTTACTGTGTTACTAGTATTTAATTTGAATGAGTGAAATTGAACATGTTCCGTGGAATGTACTGTGGATTAAAAAGTGGAATGTTATTATGTCTTTCAATACAGAGCAAAAAAAACATGGGTTCACTGCAAAAAGTTATTTACCCAAAACTATTAACATAGTAGATGAATGAGGCTGATATGAAAGCTATTTTTTTTATATGCCTTTTTACATAGTGTCGCAGACACCAAGTAACAAACTTAATTTGACATTATATTCTTATATATTCGCATATAATCAATCATACGTTATGCATTACTTTTCGTATATTGTTTTTGTCTTTATTATATGTTTATATCGCTAATGCTTTCTAACGCGTATAGCTTAACAGTAGCTAAGCCAACGTGTTATCGATCCTACTAATCACTTTTCTCATATGGTTTCCTACCAGTTCTCTTATATGGTATGGAGAAAAAAAAAATATATATATATATATATATATATATATATATATGACTAGTCTGCTCTCGTTAGGAGAGCAGAGTAGTCATAGCTTCGTGACTAATGGGAATTCCTTAGAATACAACGGCCAAAACTATATTCACTTCTCTTGCATTTTATGCAGCTATTCTTTCTATCTACATTTGTAGATCGTGCCTGCGTAAAGACCAGCAAAACCCTTTACGATATGACATGTCTTTTGTCTTTTGATGCAAGTTTATGTTAAGTTAGGCCTATGAAAAAGGATGTTTATGTCTGTGAATACTCTTGTCGAAAATGCTTATGTCTATGGACATTTATTTCAATGGATGTTTATGTAAATGGATGCTTATGTAAATTGACACTTACAATGTATGTCTATGAATGTTTATGTCAATAGATGCTTATGTCAATGGATGTTTATGTCTAGGGTATCCAAAGATTACAGCTAAAAGACATTGCGCCTACAAGAGGTTAGCCTACAAGTGATTTTGCCTACGGAAGATTTCCCCTAAAAGCTAATAAATTATGCTTATGATCTAGGATATTACCCTTACTCTAACTCTTTGATGTATAGAATAAGGAATGACATGATTAATGTATGTTTTGCATGCATATGTCAATTTATTGAATATGTAAATAAATTATACAAAAAGTATATCAATAAGTTAAGTAAAATACAGTTACCATAAATATATACATACAAATGTTTGGTATATAAGTGGGTATACAATAAATATACATATATAGTACACAGCATATATATTACATGTACGATATATGTATACACAAGCACGCACACACGCACGAGCGCGTGCACACACACATGCACGAATGCCCGCATGCACATACAAACACACGTTAAACTAACAAATAAACCACACATATCATTAATGCCAAAAATGATTCAGTTGCATAATATGCACATGAAATGATGAGAATGCAGAGCAGTATTTTCATTGGAGTAATGATCTATATAATATATATAAATTTAAGTATAAGTATAATAATGTAATATAAGTATATATATAAACAAATGTATAAAAACATGTTAATACATATATACATTATATTATATATAATATAAATATATGTGTAAACATTTACCTTGAGTAGATTATTACAGATTATTGCAATTTTAACACCTGTTCATATGCAACAGAGCAAAAACTGTTAATATCTGTCAATATACATTATCATGGCATAAATTTGTGACTTGATGTTTATCTATCTTCTATTGCCTATTATTATGTCCCAATTTACATGGAGCGGCCTTCGCAGCTGGTTGAGATCATCGTTCATATGTTTTCAGGGAAATTGCATGAGTGTCTCTAGATATTCATTTACCACAATGCTATTACACAATAACTTATCTTAACTGAATAGTTCAGCATTTATTGCCCATATTAAAGAGCTGTCAAATAATTATTAAAACAACTCTAATGTGAGCAAGTAATATTAGGCCTATGGCTAGTATGTACATACGTTGTAAGGGGTGGCAGCAGATGAGAAACTAAAGTGGAGATACCGTTACTCTTTAAAAAGTCTCTGTCGTTGTAAGCCCTGTTCTTAAACTTTGAGCTGTGCTTTTTGACAACCAAATCCTTTCTAAAAACATTGGTTTGCTAAATTATATGGTAGTGCTGCTACATATATATTTTTAGTATAGAGCCAAATACATTTGATTATTATTAACTGTTTGTCTTTTATACACATATGTAATATTTAAACAAATTGTGGCAGGTAACTTTTTATAGAATTGTTTCATCAATAGCCCAAACTTGGAAAATTAAATAAATAAAAAAAGCTTTCAACTACTGTTCAAACTTAAATTATATTAATTTTATTGCACTATGTCCACTCAAGTATGCCAATAAATACATTATACCAAAACTTACTAAGATTTAGGTCCACATGGATGAAATTGACTATATGGTCGCTCACCTCATCGTCTCAGTTCACAAGTTCTCCAAGAACCAAAAACAAGGCGGAAGGATGGCAACAGCGATTCAACAACAGGGCATTTAGCAATGATCCTCTAAATCTCTACCAATTAATTACAGAACTAAAGGGAGAACCTAAACTGACAGTAATAAATGTGAAACTCGTATCAGCTAAGAAAATCACAAAAAGGCTAAAAAATCATCTAAGACAGTTTAGGGAAAGCTGATGAAACTACGGAATGAATATGTTGAGGGTGATACAGCGACTTCCAGAATAATGAAGAAGTTTAGTTTAAGGTTTTTCAATATTATTTTGGATGATATATGTGACAAACTCTGAAAGTTAGTACCTGGAACTTGCAATTTAGATATTAAAGTACTTGCATGTAAAATTGTAGTGTACAGTCTGCAAAATGCTGCTGATTTTTTTTATTTTACAGTTTTAGACTAATTTTATTGCTCAAAGGATGAACTTTTTATTATAGTATTACAAATTTTGATCACTATTACCAATCCTCAGCAATAGAACGTTAGAAGTCATGGCTCAATATTTTGATCAATCAGCCAACACAAATAATAAGAACCACTATATAACATGTATACCAATGATATATATCTTTGTTATACTATTACTATCTATAAATTAGCAATAAATAAGACAATAAACATACCAAAATTGACCAAAAGAATACAATAATTGAGCTATAAAACAACAATTTATTTGTTTATTATGTGATTGCAAATTATTAGATTGTTTTGGTTCATTGATTTACTCACAGTCGTTTTACTATTAACTCACTAAAGGCCAACAGACCAATGCCAAAAGTATCAAATTATTAATACTAGTTCACTATGAGTTGCAAGCTATTAATAAATTACAAACTAACAATAAAAAATAATTTGTAGCAAAAAATGGGTACTCTCACTCTAAGGTGTTGATGATTCTACCAGACTCAGAGCATCTACCGGAGCCTTTGGATTCTGAGCACAGGGGTAAGCGTTTTGGGGGTTCCGAAGCGCCACCAGTAGTAGTAGTAGCAGTGGGAGGAGTAAAGAAAGGAGGTGATAAATTGATGATGTGTTCTTTGATTTTATATTCGCACGTATTTTATATTATTGTTAGAGGATAGAATCTGATGACATCTATCAGTAGCATATTTTATACTGGTGTTGAAGGATAGATGACATCTATCGGTAGCATACATGTATTTTATATTAGTGATGAAGGATAGATGACATCTATCAGTAGCATATTTTATATTGGTGTTGAAGGATAGATGACATCTATCAGTAGCATACATGTATTTTATATTAGTGTTGAAGGATAGATGAAATCTATCAGTAGCATATTTTATATTAGTGATGAAGGATAGATGACATCTATCAGTAGCATATTTTATACTGGTTTTGAAGGATATGTGACATCTATCAGTAGCATCTTTGCAATCTTTTTTCAATATTTCAAGTTTCTTTTCCATTATCTACGTACTAATTGATCGATTAGTAAGCACAATCTTCATAACTGTAGACATAATTTCCAGAAATTATAGATGTAGCCTTTCACCACTTGTAGACAAAAAATCTTGATGCCGAACGTTCTCATAGGTGAAACCTCTTGTAGCCAAATCTTCCTGTAGACCAAATCTCTGTAACACATATTAATGGAAGTTTATGTTTATGGATGCTTATGTCTATGAAAGCTTGTGATTATACATTTGGCTCATTTAGTGTGAATTATCTTGTCTATTAGCTACGAGCAAATTTTACCTAAAGCATGTATATAAAAACTTTCCAAGTTATGACACACTTACATAAACTTAATTTCAGTCTGAGTGTGCTGTTGCTAATGACATAAACATCTAACGCAAATATTCCTTAAGGGAACTAACTTTATTATTGCATAATAATATTATGCATTATATATACCCTGAGATAATAAGAAACCTTGAGTTTGATTATAAAAATCTTGTACAATAAGGTAGATACAAGCCTCCCATAAACCGAGGATATATTAGCATGTTTTTTTATATCAAACATTAAATTTTACTAAGATTATGCAATGAATACCTTATAAATACCAATTTAAGTATCTCTTTTTGGGTATTTCATGCTAGCACAGCTTTATTTCTGAGCAAAACAACTTGATCAAATAGTGAATCAGTGATTAATTGACAACAGGTAAGGAGAAAGCTAGAGAAAATGCCAAAAAAATTGTCATTAAGTTCCTGGTGCAGACTAATTCACAGTAAACAGAAAAACGTTCTTTAAATTGTCCTTTAGCTAAAGATGACTAAAACCAATATAAAGTTTCCTAAATGCTGAAAAGAAACTAAAGTAACATTTTTTCAATCTATCAGATGAGAAGCTAACAGTGAACTGATGAAGATTTTTTTGATTGAACAAGTATTTTTATTTTACCCTTAGGTGACCTGACATCTTAAGAAGACTGGTGAACCAATTTTAAATATGGTACAATGTCAACATTCAAGAAAACTAAATTTACTCATCTAAATTAAACAGTCAAATTAAATGATAAATTTGAAATAACTAAAATTCATTAAAATTATATTAATGACATCAAAGCCTAAAACAAAACTTGTAAAAATGTTGAAAAGCATCACATAATTATATTAAAATAGTTTCTATGCATTTTTGCTTCTCACGTCTTGAAGATGAATTGCACAAAATCTTAGTAGATTTTAACTAAAGATATAAGTATTTTTGTATCATTTGCCACTGTTTTTACTGTTTGAGATAAGTTGACTACCAGGATGTTTCAATATTTAAAGTCAACAAAATGTTATAGCTTTTATAATGCTCAGATTAAAAATTGATGCCAAAAGTAATTGTCAATTTGCACTTAGAAGAAGACTAGCAGCAACCTCTAATGACATACCATAATAAATTTTTATATATTCCTGTTTGCTTTCTTTTAAATTTTGGTTAGTAGCCAGCTTGCAACTAAAGAGTTTTTAAGAAAGATCAGCAGAGTTAATCAAGAATTGAAGTACCAGTGGCAAAAGAAACATTCAAAAATTTGTCTAAAGGTTGTTATGAGGGACAACCATCAATGCTTACGAGAGCTAGAGAAGATAGATCTAAAAGAAACCTGAGTTTGCCAGACTCAATGTGATTTTAAAAGGTGGTTCATTGCTATTCTTCTGTGGTTACCCAGCTCTTTGTTTTGATGAAAATGGAAATGTTGAACATAGGCAATTATTATAATTAACTTCAATACAGAATGTTTTTTCCCGTTTATATATTTTCAATTAACATCAGCGGTTTCTTAGGGTTACTACGCTGATTTATGTTTAGTGGGTCAGGGGTTGAATTCCCACAAAGAAAATTGGTGGTGTTTGTGAAAGCGTCCAAGTTCTCATGTTCTATATCAATCCATAGTCCGCAGACCCAACTCAAAAAGCCTCCCGGCAGCTTTCTCAAAAAGGAGTCTGACTATAATTACTCTGTGAGATTTTTTAGTGATCTACATGGATTTTCATTGCTTTTAAAGATACATCTAAACAGGACTGCCGCTGTTCAAGTTATTACAAAAGCTTTAAAAGAATCATAAGATAAAGGGACTCTAGTTGTTAGTAAGTCATGTGGCCCAAATGACCAATCAAAATCTCAGTGAGCCTTATGTTGCAATAACAATTATTTCTAGAGATGTAATGTTGAGCCACGCCTCGAAATTTAGCTATTATAAGTCTACCGGTAGGCGTCAGAACAAGGTCAGCATAAACCTAAGCTTGCTGCCTAGAACTCTACAGTTGGTGTTGAAAGACACTTAGTGTCAAGGTTATGAAGGCAGTTTACAAATCAGCATCGCAAAAATCGGCAAGTTTATTTATTATGTATACTTTCTAAGATTTTAAAAGTTAGTCGCTAGATTCTAGCTGTTATTTTGGATATTACATGCTGAAGAACAGAACTTTTTTCAAAGTTTTAGCTTCATGAATTATGTAAAAAGGTAAATCGCTAAAGGTTTCTGCTTAGAAGTCTCACTAATCTTTCCTAATTTCTTACAATATTTATTATTGATACTTTTTAAGATTTTAAAGATTAGCTACTGAATACTAGTTTATAGTTTTAAGACAATAGCTTCTTTGAAATGTCAACTTAATGAAGCCTGTAAACTGGTAACATCAAAATGTTTTAATTTGAAGTGTCACTAATTTTCTTGAAACATTGGACATTATTTTCAATTATTTAATAAACAGATTGGTGACATTAGTGAGATGTTATTCTTACAAAACCTCAGTTTTGCTTCTTGAATGTTTTTAAACAGTTTTGCTTTCCTAAACTTTACAAAAGTGTAATAGATGTTTTATCATTGCGAATGACGTACGTAGCTGTGGGCAAAACAACCAGCACTTGTTATGTAAAATCAACCTGCAACGACCGCACACACAACACCTTACCTTCACAACCGGCCTTTATTATTACGGCGCTGCTTTCTTGCATCACAATAGCAACATACAACCAACCACATGCAAGTATGACATTATCTACAGCCATCACCTGTGCCCAAACCATTAACCGCTTAGTAGCCTCTAATGCTACACGTTGATCAATTTACCTTCAATGTGGTATTCTAATCTCATTTCAAAACATTTAAACATTTCTCACATTTTCCCCATTTTCTTTGCCACCGTTTTTGTGAATTGTATCAAAAGGTCTTCAAGTTACAGAAGTGTTTCGGAACAAAAAGTCTGACTCTCGGAGAAGGTTTTCTCCAACCATGTTCTACCCTAAGTAGTCTATATGACAATGTCAATCACATTTACCATAAATACGTGGACCATGAAAGTGTAAGTCCTTTTGATAACTAAGCAAATAAGCACAGCAAAAATCAATCGCTTGCTGTTGGAATACATGAACCTTTTGGGGTGGTAGCCAAGCACTAGTAAACCATTGAAGACTGATCATGTCTGCTTAGCAGAAGCTGTACATGTTTTAAGATCATTTTTGCACACATTATCACTCTACGATGTTGGCTGAGCTTGTGTGAGTTTGTAGAAAAGAGAACCTCTATGACTAGAGACATGCCTGGTTGTCATTCTTGTTACGATCAATGGCTTTTTTGATGTCGTACTTCTTGTCTTACTTGTTGATGCCCCAACTTGTTGTCGTACTGTCAGATATTTTAGACCACTAGGCTATGTACAAAAACCAGTGCCAGAAGCTTTAATTCTATAAAATAGATATGAGTGTTTGGAGCTTTGCATGCATTTTTTATGCCTCAAAGATTATAAAAAACATTAATGATACTGTCTACAAGAGACACCGTAATATAAAAACACCAACATGTAGTTTCATTTTTATCTATGTATCTCAATTAAAGTTTGCAACATCGCAAGAGTTGCAGAAGCAAAACAACAAGCACTCAAATTATGTGCAATCCGTATGATGGCTTTTTGTACACATGCAGTGATGCGTGACAAAATGAGATTCTCTGTAATTTAATTGAAGTGTTGCAGATAATTTTTTGTAACTTTACGGAGTCCTCTTTGTCTTGACATGCCCTTTGTCACTTTCCTACATATTAATTACTGAGCAATGATAAGAGAGAGTTTTCAAATAAATTGGTAAGGGAAGGATTAATGGTTATAAAACGGCTGCAATTTATTATGCATATTCCAAGTTACGCTGTGAAGTACAGTCTTTATACTACAGTAGCGGATAAAGTTAGGCACTGATTTTCAATCGAACTTGGTAGAGACATAAAAAACGGTCGCGCAATAAGTCTTTTAGGTTGGCTACAGACACTGTGTTTCTATGACGTACGTGGCTCGAAAATTTGAGCCAATCCGCAAAGCAACCGCATCATGGAAATGGCATAAATGGCATAAGCTAAGCGGGCTTTGTGATTTGCAAAATTTTATTGAACCCACCATGTTTGCGAATGATAAAAACAGCACTGGCCAACGATGTTTATTAAAAAACCGTGCCAGCTATTTAATTTTCAACATTTGCAATTCTTCTGTCATCCTTTTTTGATTGATTTTTATGTGTTTGCGTTGCTTATGCATGCATCGGTAACTGCGTCGCTAATTGTTAAATTATAGCGTACATTTCCTCACCTTTTTTCAACAAGACACAGGAGTCAATTCGTATTATGCGAATGTCTATAGAAACTCTTAATTCACATGTTAACGCAACTTGTGTACAACTCCAAATTTGCATGATGCACTCTATGCTCATCATGGAAACATAGTGAGTGCAATGCAGTTATTACCAAAGTACCATGCACTGAAAATTTTTATAAAAATTCATGACACTATACAATTAACTATTATAATAGATATAGGAAATACTGCTTGTTGCTTTGAATATACAATTGTGCAATTGCTATTCCGTGCAGGCTTGTTTGTGATACATAACCATATAGCCATTATTTTGCCGGTAAATGATGCTTTTCTGGTAATTTTATCTTTGAACAACTCAAATATGACAGATTTGAACAACAGCTTAAAATCTTTTGTTGTTATTATCTGAGTCTGAGTCAAAAAGGCAGAGAACAAATGTTTTGCACCAACTATCATTCACTAGTTAAGCATGCACAATTATACACAAATAAATCTGGTATAGGTAAATCGGACTTGAAAAATTGAAATACGGTTAAACCTGTATGTATTATAAAAAGTTTATATCATTAACTTCCAAGATGATTAGCTCCAACAATTCATATTTACTAAAAATCCATACAGCGATAGTGCAGCCACACCTGAGAGTGCCAGTGCCGAAACAATGTACTGGGCCGACAAGCCAATCATGTTCCGATAATGCGCTATTGTAGAGCAATAGTTGTGTGACTCCTTATATCAAGGCATATGTCTGTATATGAAGCAACAAGAAAGATAGACATATGCACAAAATACAGCTTCCGTGATTGCTAAGGCCTCTTCTATGGCACCAATACGGTACGTCACATGCGCATTTTGCATCCAAGCAATACCACTACATAAATGACAGCAACAGTTCTGTTTCCTTGATGACATCGCAGTGCCACATGAGGGTGTGTCACTACTAGGTATCTGTATAGAAATTTACTAATAGTAATAGTAAAAGTCTAAAGTTATACTACAATACTCATCTTGGTCAGTCATCCTGATTATATAATACTTGCTAATATTTGTAGATAATATTTTAAAACCACAGTGTCACAGAAGCAAGCCATGAAGTTCATCACACCACTCTTTTCAAAGGCGGTGTCAGCCATATTCACTTATAAGACAACAAAGAAGATTAGTCTCGAAACAAAGTGTGTAGGCTCTATTAATTGGATAGCCAGGACAGCTATATTCGGTACAATACTCGTTTGGATTTTCATAATCCGGCAGCAATACCAATACAGAGATACAGAATCTATCTCAGCGTTTACTACAAAACTCAAGGGAATTGCGTACAGTGGCTCCAAGTTAACACCAAAGGAAAGACGACTCTGGGATTCTGCTGACTTGCGAACAGCATCACAACAAACAAATTCATTCTTCGTAATGACCAACTTCATCGTAACAGACAACCAAGTTCATTCTCAGTGTTCATCCAAGCATGACGCTATCATGAGGTGTCTAACAGATGATGATTGCAGTCCTGCAGGCGAGCCATATCACAAAGTTAATGGAATGAGTGTAGGTAAATGTAACCAGACCACTGGACACTGCATAGTGGAGGCTTGGTGTCCCTCTGAAGATGAAACTTTGCCTAATAATGGGACAACATCTGTATTAAACTACATTCAAAACTTCACAGTGCTCATTAAGAACCATGTATACTTTCCATACTTTGACAAAGGAAGAAGTAACCTTATTGAGTCAGTTACTTATGATATGCTGAGCAAAGGCTGTCGCTATGACCCTGATAAAGACTCCTACTGCCCAATATTTCGAATTCAAACTATTGTTGGCATGGCCGACAGAAAATCTCAAAAAGCGGATCATGATGAAGATGAAAAATCGTTTAAGAAAATGGCGGTCAGAGGTGGAGTTATATCCATAACAGTAAAATGGGATTGCAACTATGATTGTGATGAAAGTCACTGCAAACCAACTTACAAATTCACTCGCCTTGATACCCTTCGCAGAACTACTGCATCTCCTGGATACAACTTTTACTATGCTCACTATTTTAAGGAAAATGGAACTAAAAAACGTGAACTTATCAAAGCTTTTGGCATCCTCTTTGTTCTTCGTACGGATGCCATAGCACGAGCCTTTGACTTTGTTACTTTTGTGCTAAATGTTGGTTCGGCATTAGCTCTTTTTAGCATTGCCGCATTTATTTCTGAATTAGTTTTGTTTTGCTGTCATAAAGACCGCGAATATTTTCAGTCACACACCACGGATCCTACAATAACATTTGTAAAGAGAGAAACGGATACAGCCCAAGAGAAGAATGACCAAAATGATACAGCATGTTCTAGGCTTGAGGTTGTCGACCAGCAATGACAACTGTCATTTCGAACAATTTTTGTTTTAAACAGTAAACCAAGTAGTATTTCTAACAATTTTTTTTATAGACAGGTAAAAATTACATTGATGCTGCATAAATGTCTTAACCTCTATATTTTACAGATCAATACGCTTGTACAACTTGATGCAATAAAGCTGTTAGTTTTTTAATGTTTATTTAACTCACATAATAATGTTATTATTTTGAGATTGTTTCGCATTTCTATATTATAAATTAATACGAAATGCTGGTTCTATCCTTGTTGTAAAATTTAGTTTTTTTTGGTCTGCCGATATGATGAAATTTGCTTATATTACTTATATATATAGTACTTATTAGTTATAGATTAGCTTGTCATAGTAGCTCACCTAATTCCTTATTGCCTACATTGCTTTTATAGCAGATGTGACAGTCAATTTCATGACAAAAATCTTCTTCCCCAAATAAAAATAAACTGCTGCAGTTTATGATCTAGAACATAATTTAAAAGCTGTTAATGTATTAATATAATAATGCATTTATAGATCCCTTGACATGGTTTAGTTAAAAATTGTATTTCTAAGTAGTTATTGATTAGCTTTTCATTGCAGCTCAATAGTTCCTTGATGCTAGCACTGGTTTTTGTAGCAGGTATGACAGTAATCTTCTTGCAATGATATTCATGACAGTTTAGAAATGAACTGCTGCAGTTTATGATCTAGAACATACAAATTAGCTCTGAACATTCAGAGTGCCGCTTAGCTCTTGTGAATGATTCTAAAACGGATTTGTTAAGACCAAATATCACAGTATATCCCTCACCTGTACGACTATATTAGTCGATAGAGTTGTGGGCGCGGGTCGGCGTATGTGGTCGTGGTGAAAGGCTACGCGTATACGACTGATATCGTCGACAATACAACCCGCTTATAATATTGCTGTACATTCTTCACCTGCACGACTATATTAGTCGATATAGTGGTGGGCGTGTCCATCCAATCTGACCCGTAGACTTTTTTGTTAGGTGCTCCGTTGTATTCGGACACCGCACGTTTTCCGGAGAAATAATTTATTATTCTTTCGTTGGACAATTCTTCAGCGCTAATAACTTGAACATAACGCTACGCTAGATAACTAGACTACTAAGCACCATAGATTTAGGCTTAATGATACGCTAAAAGAACTTGAGCAGTTTGGTCGTGTCATGAGAAAATGTCCGAACTGTGCTGTACCATTTGTTAATTTGTTACAGTTATAGTATTTTTATTGTGTTAACTTTTATAGTATTGACAGTGTTGTCCGAAGATTTCTCCATAAAGTGAGCCTCAAATCACGAAGTAGTTGTAATTTTTTGTTTGTGAATTTCCAACATAAAAACGAACATTTTTGTGTACGTTTTGTTAAGTACCGCGCGAGCCAGAAAACAGAAAATTATTTGTGTTGGTGCCATCATAGCCAATTAAGATTCAGCTTTTCGTGATGACACAGATAATTAAAATAGCATCCTTGACTCTGATGATGGTGAACGTAATAGTTTTGGGAGAGTAAGGAACATTTTAGAGGATCGTTTTAGCTTCGAAGCGATCGTGGCTTCACATAGCTTTAGCAATGCACAAAGCGTGGATACATTGAATTTTTTTGCATAGTACTATTGGTTAACATGTTAGCAAAATAAAATATATAACAAAGTGTTCTAGATAAGTTTGAAGTTGAAGAAAAAATTGTATACATATCATGAAGAAAAATCGGCAATTTTCGGTAAAAGGCTGGCAGTAGGCCGATAGCTAAATTTGTACATGAGCAGCAGTTAAAGGGTAGCTCACAGCAAACACAATTTGGAGAGTTCAAGGCCGTGAAAACTATCTAGCAACTTCATTAGTCTTACACACAGCCAAGTTTTCAAACCCTGTTGATTAAAAAAACATCCAAACACAATTCAGTTGTAATGCATTTCTGAAATTACACATCTTATAAAGACCCAGCATAGGTACCCATAAGTATAGCAAAATAAAGGGAATTGATTGGGTGCAGGCTTAATTAACCCTATCCATAAACTGATTTAGCGAGATGGCTGTACCATTGAATAACGATTCAGGACATATGTGTTTAATATCTTTGCTGAAGGTCATGTGTAGTTGAAAATTCATAATCACTACCTACTACGGCTGTGCTGGTAATCTAAAATTTTGAACTTAGCCATACCTTAACTTTACAACGAGAGTGATCCAGGTGACTCAAGTGTTGATTTCTTTGCTTAGACGGTACGTCAATTGGTACATATTTAACATTACAACTTTTCGACTTCATCTTGAGACTGGAGACCAGGCTCCTAGGCTGGGCATGTACCATATGAAGCGGCGCTCAGTTTATTAAAAAAAAAGTTATTATCATGAATCACCAGTGAACCACGCACAAAAATCTAATACAGTGAAACTCGGCTAACTCGACATTCACGGAACCGAAAGAAAGTGTTAGAGTTATCAGAGCGTTCAAGTTATGAGAACACTCACAAGTGCATGTATTATTGTATTTATCAGTACATATACAAACTATATATAAATCAAAAGCATTTATTGCTTGTTTCAAGTTAAGGGACCTCTCATGTAATGTTTTAACAATTTTTATCAGAAAGTATAAATATTTTCCTCTTATTACTTGAGATTCGTTTGTTTGTTTTTGGTGATGTGACGCTTCTCCTTGCTTGCGGAGGGCTATCCCCAAGCGGATGTTTGGTAAAATTTAATTTTTTGCAAACCTTTAAAAAAGTCGTTAACGAAAATATTTTGCCGATAGTGGTAATAATGACGCCTAAGAACTACTAAAAGTTGTTGTTTATCTCTATGGCTTAGAATAAAGTGATATTCTAAAGCGATAACAATCGTCTCGGTAGCCGTTGGGCAAAAAAACTGTTCGAATTAACAAAGTTAAGGTCGAGTTATCTAAAGCATTTTATCATTGCGTTGGAACGGACCAAACAAATCCATTCGAGTTAACCATGTGTTCGAGCTATCCGAGGGCGAGTTATCCGAGTTTCACTGTATATGGCTTGAAGCAATAAAGTCTCTATAATATGTCTTTTCATTTTATTGTTTGTTTTATGAACATATCTAACAGCTCATTTTATATGCTGGAAGCGGTCAGACTGTTGGGGCGTCTCCTTGTTATTACTTATATTACTGGTATCACGCTACCACCACCTCATATTTTATTGTCTGATGTTCTTTTGTCTGTGTTTTAGCTTGCAGCATTATGGAAAGGAGTTGTAGCATTTGCGGTAGCACAGGAAATGTATCTAAAAATAAATGTAATGCATGTGGTAAGTTTGTCTATTTGTTGTAAAACAGTGAGCCCGCTGCCCTTTTAATTCTGCAATATTTATAATAATTTGTTATGATTCACAGGCAAAGCACCCAGTCACATCAAAATCAAAGTAAGCTGTCCTTAAATTTTCCGTTTTGCATTTATTTTTAGTTGTCAAGATGAAGTGCCAGTGTGGGGCCATTAATGCCATCAATGCCACAAAGTGTAGCGCATGTCGTAAGTCTAAAACAATCATCATTTAAAAGCTTCTGCGTTAATACTAATAGTCGTGATTGCTTTGCATGGTCTTTTAGCATTGAACTCTTTTCTTGTTTTGCCTAAATCTCACTGTTCTCCATAACAGCTTTAGATCATCAGAACTCCACCCCATGTGGAAATGCGATGTTGGTTTCGTATGCTTTGCAGTGCCAGATTATCCATCAATGTCAAAATGTCAAAGTTTTATTCTGTATGCGATAGTTTTATCTGTACCCATTTATTGTTTTCACAGCTATCATCTTCCGTGATTTGAAGGCACAGACAAGGATGTCTACACTTAAGAAAAGGCGGGAGGAGGGCTGGGCTGGGAAGAAGACCACAAAATACTATGTGGATGCACTGGAGCGTGCTGTGAGTGAAGTAAAATATATTTTGCTTTACGTCAAGTTATAAGACTGACATGCCAAATTGTGTAAATAGAAAGCTTTAAATACGCTCAGGCTCAACTTTAAAACAACTTACTTTTGCGGCTGCAATTCAAGTTTTGTTTACATTGAAAATGCCCGAAAGTATGCAGATATCGAAGTATAGTAGATTCAGATACAAACGTGGTTAATGTGAAAAATCACTTGTAATATTGGTTTTGAAGCCTTGTGATGGCGGTGACTACAACACTATTGATTGGTCCCCTGAAGCTTAACATGCCAGTAATAGTTGCACAAGCCCAACTGAGTATAGGACAGCTTTCCTTAGTAGATGAAATGAATAAGACAACAACCCATGCAAAAGAGTTATTTTAGGAATACCTAGCATCCAAATAACTGAGAAAATAGTGCAAATTCTCCAAGCTCAACAAATCTGAACCAGCTCACGTCTAGTGCAATGGTATATTATCAGCTAGCAGAAGATTTGCTTTTCATGTTGTTGTTGTAATTCATGGTATGAACGAATGTATCATACACTCTTATAATATTGTTTATGTTCATTTTTACAGGCTGCCCACGCCCACGGTGCAGGTTTATCTGTTTTATGCCTGGTATTCAAACCTTCAGGCAAAGGTACCTTGTCTACTATTATCGAGGAAGGATGCCACCAGACTGAAATTGTGTCAGTCATCAAAGAAGCGTTCAATGATATGACAAGATGTAGTAAGTTCCCTTGGTCTTTTCAATGTACAGCAGAACTTAATTGCCTGTTTTATATTACATCCTACTCCCCTATGTGATTGTTTTGTTGCAGAAGACTATGTGCAAAGGACCTATAAACCGTATAACCCCACATCTGCTTCCACATCAGCTACTACATCAGCTTCCACATTTGCTACTTCTAAATCTGCTCCCACATTACCTTCTACATCTGTTCCCACATTACCTTCTACATCTGTTCCCACATTACCTTCTACATCTGTTCCCACATTGCCTTCCACATCTGCTCCCACATTACCTTCCACATCTGCTCCCACATTACCTTCTACATCTGTTCCCACATTACCTTCTACATCTGTTCCCACATTACCTTCCACATCTACTCCCACATTATCTTCTACATCTGTTCCCACATTACCTTCTACATCTGTTCCCACATTACCTTCCACATCTGCTCCCACATTACCTTCCACATCTGTTCCCACATTACCTTCTACATCTGTTCCCACATTACCTTCCACATTTGCTCCCACATTATCTTCTACATCTGCTCACACATCATCTGCTCCTACATTACCTTTTACCTCTGCTCCCAGATCAGCTACTACTACTACTTCCTCAACCACACCAACACCTACAAAGGCTGTAAGTATAGTATTCCTAATATTTCGTCCCAAAAGAAACCAAAATTTTAAATAATACGAGATCTTTAGAGAAACAATGCATATGAATTGCTTCCCATTGTTTGGTCATCTTTTTTCATACAAATTATGACATATAAGATAGACAAACAGTTCAGAAAAACTAATACAGACCCAGCAATGAAATGTTCAATATCGTTTGTTGTAGAAAAGGTGTGCTAACAAAGCATGGCACACACAGACACACAAAGTAAGTAAAGCCATAGCTCATTTCTCACTGTCTAATTTTGTTGAACCTCAGTCAAGCAATTTCATTGCTGATATGTTTGTCTACGCCATGAGATATTTACTTTGCAATTGACCTTTACTCAAATTTAAAGTACCCATAATTTCTGAATGCCATTGACATCAGTACTGTTATTTTCCAGTGTAAGCAGAGAAAAAGGCCGAATAAGCAGCGCTCTAGTAAGTAGAAAATGCTGTTTCATTTTTCATTGTCGTTGTGTTGAATCTCTTATCAATTGTACAGTAATGCGCTATGACCATGATGAAATTGACTATTTTGCTATTTTATTTTCTCTTAGAGAGGATGGCTGCTATGCAGGTAAAATTTTTCTTCTGTGTGGTGCATAGGCAGCAAAAACTCTTGTTATTCTCTTCTTTCCTTCCCTCACCACTCTTCATGCGAGGAGAGGTGGGAGGGGAAGAAAAGAAAAGAATAAAAAGAGTTTTTGCTGCCCATGGGTGGTGTCTTTTTTTGCCTATAGTGGAATTCACAAAACAACCCTGCAATACTATCAGTTATAACAACCTGGTGTCGTGATTTTGTTACCATTTTGTTTAACATGTCATAATTTGACATGTTTGTATGTTAATTGGCAGCCAAATAACCACAACACAGCTTGCGTTTGCCTCACTCACTAGCAGCTTTGTCATAATCACGACATGCCAACAGCCCACAGGGTGGCAGTACATGATCAAATAATTTGCTTTCTTCAGCTAACCATGGTTGATTTCAGGTCTGATTCGGGATGGGCTTTTCGCTTGTACAAATTACTTGTTGCGCTAACATGCTGTGATATGTACTGGTTGCTAGCAGCTCAATCATTGCGTCTTTTTTCACCAAAGATATGGTTTTTCTTTGTTGTATAGGAAATACTACTCCAGCAGAGTATATCAACCCAAACAATTCTGACTCAGATGCAGAAGAGATATTGAGTGAAAAGTTGGTAAGTTGATGAACAGTCAAAGGCATTTTTCCAGTGTTTTAGAGTACACATTGAAGTATACCAAGGTCCAAATCATGGTAATTTTTTGTCTTCTCATGCCAATAAACATCTATAATCCTGGGGATCTATCCTTTGGCAAAAAATTGCCTAAAAGGACTAAATTGGTTAATTAATTGGGTATGATCATTACAAATACCTGAAATGGTGTACTCGGTAATGTATGTGTATTATTTTTAAATGACGTTCAATATCTTATGGCACTGTTTTATTAGATAGGTGCAAATTTGATCAATTTTTTGTGTCAGCAATGGGTAATGTTACTGTCGAGAAAAGACAACTTGACACATATTTGGAATGCAAATTGATATTTTGTGTTCAAAAAGTTTCAACCTCTGGTCATGCGTGGACTACATTCACTACCACATGTTACAATATGTTTGACATAGATTTTCTGCCCCTCCCCTCTTCTCTCTTTCACTTTTCGATTCTCATAATTTGTTTCTGAATCTTTTTCAGGACAAGAATGGTAGAACACTGTACCTGGTCAAGTGGAAACATTATTCATCACAGTAAGTCGCGTCAGCCGAATGTCTATTAGGGGCGAATATTCATGGGCTGAGTCATGACTAAAATCCATGCTTTTAGTCATGACTCAGCTTCAGCCAGTCAATACGATGAAAATAACAATTTAGCAGAGTATACAAAAATCAGGATTATCAACAATAGAGCAATTGATGCTGTATTGAGTTGTCATTTATTTATTTAGTCATTGCTGCAACAAAGCACAATGACCTTATGTTAAGAGCGGAAACATGTAGCATCTTAAAACCCACCAGCTGATCAGACTAATAATCATCTCAATTTTATTTTGTTGCAGAAGTAATACCTGGGAGCCCTCTAGAAATCACAAACAAACTTTGGCACTGCTAAACTATAAGGTGAGTTTAGCCAGTTACACAAGCAAAAAGTGCTTTGCTGAAAGTCTTATTGTTTACCTAATCATTGATAAAGATCGCCACAATCATGGAGTCAAATCTGCACCCCATTCATGGCTATAGGTCGCCCGATTTTTGTCACGCAATGCATTCATATCATACAAGTTAGTTGCAAGGACATCAGCCGAAAAGAGTATCGCCTCTCCAGCTGAATCATCATATAGCCATGTGTTTTTACTGGGTAACTAATGCACATCTTGTTTTGTCACTTCAGACAGCATTTCTTTACCGTTTTTCCTTCTTTTGCAGGAACATGTCCAGTCAACATGACCAGCAACTCCTATCTGCCACCAGCAAGCATCCACATACACAGACATTCTTTACTTTTTACCACAAAGTTGTATAATATAAAAATATGTAATGTAATAGTAATATAATATATCAATTAATAATCAACAGAAAATAACACTTTGTTGCAATAATCAATTCATCAGATCAAACTACCCGGCTTGCATTATTCTATTTGAGGATTGGTAACAATAGGAAGAAGAAATAGAATAGAACGGAATCTTGCTTACTCTTGAGTGGAGTTCCCTACACAGCTTTGTTGTGATCCTTTGTGTAATCTTATAATTATGTTCAATAAAAGTGATCACAGAGACCCCCTACACATAACCACAACATTCTAACACAATTCTAACCTGTTGTCCAATCAGGTTGATTTATGCAACTTGCTCACCTGCTTAGTCCATACAAACCATCATAAAGTTTTCGAAGCCTTAGGATGTGCACTGATGTGGTCCAGAACAGTTTTGTAAATCACTGCTTTTTTGGTAAGGCAGTGATGGCTGAAAGTGTCATGGCTGTCTCACTGGTGCGAACACCTGCAGGTATGAATAGACAACTCCAGAGTAGATAGATAATATTTATCTATTAATAACGAATTTCTACAATTCTTGTCCCACATGTCTAAAAACTTGGTATTTATACCGGTGAGCCTTGTTAATACTGAATATTACTTCAATATTGCTACATTTGCGTTAGTTCCCATGTAAACAGTGAAAGATATTCAGGATTTATCTCCCCCTTGTGTTGCCTGTCATAGTTGATTATTTTAATAATTCAACTCAATAGATACAGTAGGCTTATGGAAATGCATTTTAGTCATTTTGACTTGTATTCTGAAAAAATTGAAATGGTTAAAATTAGGTGCCCGACTTGCTTCTCCATGCAAATCACAATACTTGTGGAAACCTATTACTTTATTTACTCATGTCGCCCTGAATAGTTTTGTGAAAATGAACTTTTACAATTTTTAGGCCACGTGTATAAAAACTTGGTATTTATACCGGTGAGCCTTGTTAATACTGAATATTACTTCAATATTGCTACATGTGCGTTAGTTCCCATGTAAACAGTGAAAGATATTCAGGATTTATCTCCCCCTTGTGTTGCCTGTCATAGTTGAATATTTTAATAATTCAACTCAATAGATACAGTAGGCTTATGGAAATGCATTTTAGTCATTTTGACTTGTATCCTGAAAAAATTGTAATGGTTAAAATTAGGTGCCCGACTTGCTTCTCCATGCAAATCACAATACTTGTGGAAACCTATTACTTTATTTACTCATGTCGCCCTGAATAGTTTTGTGAAAATGAACTTTTACAATTTTTAGGCCACATGTATAAAAACTTGGCATTTATACCGGTGAGTCATGTTAATACTGAATATTACTTCAATATTGCTACATTTGCGTTAGTTCCCATGTAAACAGTGAAAGACATTCAGGATTTATCTCCCCCTTGTGTTGCCTGTCATAGTTGAATATTTTAATAATTCAACTCAATAGATACAGTAGGCTTATGGAAATGCATTTTAGTCATTTTGACTTGTATCCTGAAAAAATTGAAATGGTTAAAATTAGGAGCCCGACTTGCTTCTCCATGCAAATCACAATACTTGTGGAAACCTATTACTTTATTTACTCATGTCGCCCTGAATAGTTTTGTGAGAATGAATTTTTACTATTTTTAGGCCACATGTATAAAAACTTGGCATTTATACTGCTGAACTATGTTAATACTGAATATTACTTCAATATTGCTACATTTGCCTTAGTTCTTATGTAAACAGTAAAAGATATTCAGGATTTATCTCCACCTTGTGTTGCCTGTCATAATTGAATATTTTATATAATGGATACAGGAGGCTCATTGCAATGCATTTTTTGTCATTCTCACCTGTATCCAAAGGTATCAAAATAGTTAAAACTAGGTGCCCGACAGGCTTGTTATGACATTCTCACCTATTGTCGCATGGCCTAGACTCACCTGAGAGGGGTTGTCCATTTTATTCTGGCTGATAACATATGTGACCCAGGCAGTCAGAATGTACAATTGTACTAAAACCACATTTTTGAGTTATTTAAAGATTTAAAATCAGCAAATTCTGAGGATTTTAATGCATTTTAAATTTTTTCAAATTGGATTATTTATACCCAGGTTAGACAAGATTTAGTAGAGAAGGTCTCATGATAAACTAAAACTGTTGTTTTGAGTTTAATCAGAATAAAGTTGGTGATTCATGAACTGTAAATCATGGTATTTTCTTACAAATCAAAACGCCATAGCAACCAACCACTTAATCTCAACCTATATTGATGAAACCCGGCATTCTTCACAATAAAACCTTGAAACAGATGATCGTTGCATTTTTATTCCAATTCGATTGACGGTTGACATCCCAAAGGTCATGGTAAGGTTAACAATATATGTGGCTAAAAGCTCACCGTCCTGGATGTATTCATTAAAAGGGTATGCTTCAAACTGGACAATTCTCATCAAGCTATATTGCTATGACTGCATTTAATGACAGTCCAACAACTTAACAAAGAGCTGGATGTGTATTCAGAATTGTCCACCTATACAGAAGGTCGTGGTAAGGTCAACGATGCGGAAAATATGTGATGCGAAAATATCAACCCAACTCATCAAGTGACTATTCAATCTAGAGCTCTTTTTATGTAGTTTAACACTCACACAGTGTAGCACGAGTACGCTGCAAAGATTTATTGTAGCACATTGGAGAGGTTTGTTTGTTATGCTAGTGGCAATTTGTCCCAACGCAACCATATCCAATGTTTCCTTCGGCAATCCTTGATATACAGTTCTAATGAGGCTTAATTGTTCAGATGACATAAAACTAGCGCATAATTCCCTACATTTGCACCCACTTATTAGTTTGATGTCAACAGCTAGAATGGGAATGTTATCAGCAGTGATAGGCTGATCGTTATTCTCTGTAATTTGATTTAATTAATTCGCATTATCGTTAGCAGCCACATACTGCGTAAGCAGCTGTATTTCTAAGATTGCCCTATTATCACAATTCTCATCATCACTTTCACTATGATCTGAGGCAGCTGACTCAGATTCTAAGTAGAAATACTCATCTAGCATCAACAAGCCGTAATTTTGCGATTGTTTATTTTGTTCTAGCCTGAAGCATTAAAAGAGGAAATGGCCACATACATGCGCGCACCCGCAGTTAGAGCCTACAGTAATGATCTTGGGTTATGAAAAATTCCATAGCAACCACCAATATGGGTATAGTCAGAGCCGTATACATAGTTTCACAGAGTCCCGTAACCAAAAGCCGGAAACAAAAACGCTTGATTCCAAACAAACCCGATCGACATGCTGATCTCTAATGGAATATTCTTACCTCGCTCTCAACATCTCACTCTTTTGCATTTACTTTATTACAAAAAATAATTTGTAGTTTCTTGTAGGAAATTTTGTCCTTTTTCAAGTGGTGTATAATACAACTATCAATTTCAAAGTGACTGCTAATGGGAGTAGTTTTTGTTGATTAATGTTGCGGCTTCTACATTATAACTTATATTAAAATAGTAGGCGTGGCCTGTTTGTTTGGACTCGAGCTCCCTCCCGTATACTCTTCTGTTGGTCGCCGGACTCTGTGAAACCATACGACACTGGGTATAGCTAAATGGCAATTCTGGATTTATGATTGGTCAGACACTAAAATAAACAAGACCATGTGAAAGAGCAGGGTTGAATGCACTGTAAACCACTGTTTACTAAAATAGTGACGGTGAGTCATATAATAGCGTGAAGCACGCTTAGCGCGCTATTGTGAACAATGGAATTACTGCACGATTGTACATTCTGACGGCCGGGGTCACATATACTAAAGGTTATACAAAAGACATTTCGTTTTTTATTGAGAAATAAATTAATATACTTTATTACAATATTGTTTTGTGAAGATCAGCATAAAAAGTAATACAGAAAGTAGATCAGCATACATGTAAATCATGGCATTTCAATCCCCATAAAAACTTCCATCAGAGTCATCGTCGTCCTCGTCATCATCAGATACATCTAAGTCCTGGCATAGTGATACGGCTAGCTGCATATCCTAACAATAGAATAATTCAATGAATGAAATCATAAGTAAATCATAGGTAAATCATCGGTCATGGCATCAAATAATACTGGATGTTTTTTAAATCTGTCATTTTCTGCTATATGAAATGTTGTTGCTGACTGGCAAACAGTGACTGGCAAAAGCTTGATCACTATTGCGATACTGTTCTTCCCCAATTTAATAGTACGTACCTCAACTTCCTCAGAGAAGAAAACAGAGGATTTTTCGACCATGTTTTGAAGAAATATGGCCTCTTCTCCATTGCATGTATCAAGTTGCTGGACTGAAAATGAAGAGGACCAAATTAGCCAGAAATCTGAACTCAGAATTCAACTAAATACTTAAAAAAGTATCTTATGTTTCAACGTGATGTTGTAGACAATTTGTTATAGAATGGACCTGCTAAAAACAACTGAGACATCACTATTGATACTATATCATGTATATTAAGCATCTACAAACACGGATAAGAAACTCACCTATTGTTCTTATCATTGTATGCTTTTCCTGTTCTAGAATAGGGATTTCTTCTACAGTTCTCTGCCACAATTGATAGCTCTCCACTGCCTTAAGAACATCCTGTGAGAAGGTTATATCTGAAACATCAAAAAGTGACATCAGCATGGCTTGCTAATATAGGGTTTTCATGTGTAAAAGTTGAACAAGGAATGTCTAGATTTGTTGCGGGGAATTGATATTTCATGAAAAAACTTACCTCCACGGACAACTGCCCATGGGAATAACCCTGACTTCAAACAGCTTTGCAGCTCTTCTGTTGTCGTTTCTGGATGGAGGTTGCTGTATTCTAAAGCCTTTTTCTTATAACTGCAATGGTTTGCACGCAGACGCGATCTCAACTTCTGTGCAATTTTTCCACTCTCTGTTAATATAAACAGCAATTACATTCTCGATAACTTAGCCATACATAGAAAAATTTTAACTTTGATTTTTTTTCAGAGAGATCACCTGACAAACCTACCTGATTTCTTAAGAACATCTTCTTGCCGCAGGATATTGACTCTGAGGTCTTCTAAGACAGCTTGTATGTTATCTGGTTCTGAAAGATAATACAATATATCAATCACAACATTCTAATCATACATCTATATGTATACTTCTCAAAGTATGTATGTGTGTATTCCGGCTATAGCTACTATTAAAATTGCTATTATTAAAATAGCTACAGCTGGACAATGCTGACGCAACATCATGGCGTATGTCATTAGAAGCCTAACACTTATTAGCAAGCTTAATGGAATTTTCCAGTGGCAGTGTGCCAGGCTAATAGCAAAGTGGCAGGTAGCCTGTCTTGACAAAATGTTGTTTTTTGTAGGGTTGTCCCCCGTCGAGCGGGCGAGCAACAAAACAGCTTGTCAAAAGACGTACTGCAACAGATGCATCAGCTGCACTTATAGGGAGTTGTTCTCTTCCGTCTATGCGGCTTGGTGGCAATGCTATGTCGGTCGCTCCATTGGTAATCATAACCGATTTCGGGCAAAAAATTATGTAGAAAGAAATAAGATTACAACGTTTAACCAAAGACTGTTGGTTGTTTACAACTCTGTTGTAAACTTTAGTAGAATTTAAGAATAAAATAAATTGAAAATAAAATCCATAAGAACAAATAAAACTGACTGATACAAAAATAGAAATTAAACTGACTGAGCGCACAAATAATGACGTTTAGTCGCTGTTGTTGCCTAAGTTCTCAAGTTCTACTAAAGTTTATCGCAGAGACTGGTCGCTAGTTAAGCGTTATAATCTTATTTCTTTCTACATAAATTTTTGCGCGAAATCAGTTATGATTACCAATGGAGCGACCGACATAACATTGCCACCAAGCCGCATAGACGGAAGAGAACAACTCCCTATAAGTGCAGCTGATGCATCAGGTGCAGTACGTCTTGTGACAAGCTGTTGTGTTGCTCGCCCGCTCGACGGGGGACAACTACGCAAAAACTACAGTTTGTCAAGACAGGCTAAGTGGCAGGCAACTCTCATCACTCCTCATTGTTTATAAGCTGATTTTTAATACCCGGGCAACGCCGGAGGCACAGCTAGTTGTTACTATAAACTACAATGAGCATCTTTCACCATGAAACGTCATCTTTGCATCAGGGCCTCATATTATTCATACTCATATTATTATGAGCATTATCATGAAATACAAATCATCCACTGCTAATTGACACAGAAAAACAATCATTTATTCTCTAAGCATGCGGAAATAGTATAAGTAAAAAACTCACTTGGCGGCGGCTTGGCAACAAGGATTGCTCTGGCCTCAAGTTCAGCTAAAGTTAACCCAATTGAGTGGCAGTGTGCATCCACTTGTGCCTCTAGAATGGGTAGTTGTTTCTTGGCCTAAAACGAGACGTACTCGGCACTATAATTCTTCACTTGTTGTATAACTGCAATAAAGCCAATTATTTATTGAGAAAGCTTGGCTTTTTGTCAATAGTTAAAACAAATTGAACCTGGGTAACAGTACGATTTCATCCTATGATTGCTGTTTCTACATACTTTGGAAAGAGATGTAAATATCTGTTTGGGCAGATTGACAAACTTTCGGAGATTCCAAAAAGCTGCCCCTTGCTCCAAGCGTCTCCGTCTACCTTGAAACAAGAGAATAAATTGGGAAGTCATACCATTGACAAGTTGGCACTTAGGCACAATAGGCGCCAAAGTCACCAATGTGTATTGTCATTAACCAAGTTATAAAACATATCACAGTAGTACAATACATTGAACATTGTCAAATGCAAAGCTAATAACTTACCCGATAGGTTTTAACTATCGGGTAAGTTATTAGCTTACCTGACAGTTAAGGCCTAAAAAATACCTCCCTTGACAATATATAAAATAGTGCTCACTGAATAAACTCACCATCTGATGTCATGTGTCTTGTTACTTTTCCCAATCGGGACATGTAGCTATTAACAAGTTCTGTAGTCTCCCCAGTACTTAATCCTGTTCCTACAGTGACTCTTCCACTACATTTCATCTGAAAAAAGCAAAAAAGAAAATTTTGGTAATACGAAACTTAAACTAAAGTAGATGAACGATTACTATATTCATTAGACAGATTACTGACAACTCCAACGGTGAGCTTTATTCATTAGACAGATTACTGACAACTCCAACGGTGAGCTTTATTCATTAGAGAGATACCTGACAACTCCAACGGTGAGCTTTATTGATTAGACAGATACCTGACAACTCCAACGGTGAGCTTTGGCGTGCATGATACTAAGGAACGGGCGTTGCTGCTGTGGTAGCCTCTCCAGCCGCTCTAGCCAAGGCCAGTATCTGCACATTGTATCAAGGGCAATGAATTTTGCACCTTGAAATTCTCTCTAAAAACATAATACATTAGCTTTATGGAGGGAGCATCGTAGCAAAAACTATTTAAGATTTCTGCAATAGAAAGACCATTGTAATAAGTAGACAGACATTCCTGTTGCCAGAAAAGAAGTTGTAGGTTTTAGGGAGGTTTGTGAATTTTTTCTGTGACAATAAAAAAGGTTGACTGGACCGATGATGAGGTATTATGGACAACCACCAATACCTGCATAGTGTATGGATACGCGTATATCTCCCCCCTAGTCATATCCAATCCCTTCAACAGGAAACAGTGGCGGCATGTGGCTAGCAAACAACCAGTCACATCCTTCTTGGAGAATGCTTTTCCTTTGGCAGACGCAGCCTTCCACACCGTATCACCACATCTATTGGAGACCTGTAATAACGATCTAGGTAATTGAGGTATATAAAGACAACCGCAATTGGCCAGGTTCATTGGCTATAGACCAGGACTTCCCAGCAGTTATCTTTTCAAGATATTCCATATAGTTTTTAAAATATTCTAAATTTGACCCATCAAACTTACTAAGATTTTTTTAACTTGGGTGGATGGCAGCACTATCAATTCAGTGCACTGATTGGTTATTCAATGGTACAGCCACCTTGCTGTATGGGGTTTATTAGGCCTGCAACCAAACAATTCACTTGATTCTGCTATACGTATGGGTACCTATTCTGGGTCTTCATAAGGTATGAGATTTCAGAAATGCATTACAACTGAATTGTGATTGGATGGTTTTTAATCAACAGGGTTTAAAAACTTGGCTGTGATTAAGACTAATGAGGTTGCTAGATAGTTTTGACGACCTTAAACTCACCGAATTGTGTTTGCTGTTCTTTATACGCGTGACCTGCTCTTCGACGTCACTAGTAGAAACAAAAAACTCACTTGGCTCCTCAATTCCTGATGAAACTCTAAGATCAATGACAAGAATCAAATTAAAAAATGAATAAACAAAGGCTTCCTCTTTGAATTACTACACAATAGCCCCACTTGAGAAATCTAGTAATAGAATGCAAATAATATAGTTGCACATCAAAACTTTAAACACGCAACATCATATTAAAAGCGTTGGGTGCGTCTAAACATTTTATATGCTGAATGGAGCTAGTGCTTAGTAATTTGAAGATTTGATGATAGGCAGAACCCACTGTCCCAAAATGAAATTAACCCATATTAAATTGTTATTATCTGTAAACACAGAGAATGCAAAAATCTGATATATGGTTTTTTCATTAGATATCATACCTGCCGGCAGCTCTATAGTGAAATAGTTTTGCATTCCCGTCAATGTGAATCGCATGGGGCTCGTCCAAACATGCAGGGCAACTGAACAAACTACCACCGGTAGCTTTAGATAAATAGTTTGTCTCTTGAATCCTCCATTCCGACATTGAATAGTTGAAGACATCTTGTTTGAGCATGAAACTCTAAATAACAACACAACACCTTTCAAATCTAATGGAAAAGTCAAAGAAATGTCACAAAAGACTCTGTGTCTAGTTTTTCTGCTAATTGGATCCTTGCTTGATGACAAATGCGGCATTGCGCAAGTTGGCTGACTATATAGCTCGACACTCTACACGTTATACAATGATGATATCACTAACATCCACTGTGAACATAACGATCAGATGTAATACCTCGCCATCCAAGGATGAGATAAAGCTGACGGAATCTAACAGACTTTTAAGGCTTAGAGATGGTGAGAAGTGCTGCAGGATTGAAGCACTCAGAAGAAAACTGAAGTTGAAGTAGGCTCTTCCCTCAACGTCAACAGGCCAAAGTCCATACTGGACCAGCTGTTGAGGCTCCCGCCAAGAAGACCACGAACATGCTTCACAGACCATAACGTCTATTTTTTGGCTGACCATCCCTGAAAGATTAGTTCAATTTTTACAAACACAAAACACATTAGCCTATTCTAGTACAGCTAACTAGGGTAGCCTATGTTAGTACAAGTAACCCAGGGTAGCCTATACTAGTACATCTAACCTAGAGTAGCCTATTCTAGTACAGGTAACCTAGGGTAGCCTATACTAATATAGGTGACCTAGTGTAGCCCATGTTAGTACAGGTAACCTAGAGTAGCCTATGTTAGTACAAGTAACACAGGATAGCCTATACTGGTACATCTAATCTAAAGTAGCCTATGTTAGTACAGGTAACCTAGGGTAGCCTATACTAATACAGCTAACCTAGTGCTCGTAAAGCTAACCTTGGCTAGTATAACTAATCAATTCAGTTGAAAACATACCTTCAAAAGAAATAATTCTAACCATCTCATATCTACCAGGTGGACAGAACACGGTTCCATTGCAGTCTGGGCAAACCTGATGAATGGCAGACTGACGATCATCTGTAAAATTATATGAAAAATGAAAAACATAATCGCCTTTTATTATCTTCTGAATTTGTGATATATATATATTCGACATATTCTTGATCATCTCAGATAACGGAATAACACGGGGATGCTCACCAACTCTCATTTTTCGCACTCTCATTCCATCTGCAAACAATCTCCCAATCTCCTCTCGGTGAAGATCCCAATTCCCTTTCTGGGTCTGGATGTAAGTCTTCTTACGGTGTCTCAATGACTTTAGTCTGGTAAAAATAGTTTCATCTACAATAACACATTAGATAGTACAACCAGTGTGTTAGTTAAACATGAATATTAATAAATTATAAGATGTATGAGGAAACAAATATTCATTTTACAATCTCTCAGACATGTAAAAGGACCAATCAGATTGCAGCAGACTCATTATAGCGGTAGATTCAAGCTTGTTCAGTCAAATGACTTTAGGTCTAAGATTTTTGGCAATACAAACAGCCAACCATGCACAAATGCCACAAAACCTAGCCAGCTTCATTGGCTATAGACCAAAACTGTCCATACCAAGTCTTTTCTAGAGACCACATGTAGGTTTCAAGATATTCTATTTGAGCAGTAGGCAGCACTTGATTTGATTGACCTTGACCAGTCCTATCATCATGTGAGTGCAATGATTCATTGGTACAGCCACCTTGTATAAGTTTTGCTAAATGGGTATAAGGGTATGGTTAATTAAGCCTGCAACCAATCGATTCACTTGATTCTGATAATCCCCGTGGTAGGTGTGCTGGGTCTTTATTACCTATGCAGCCTGTGTTTGTTATGACATCACCTCCACTGCCATCACCAATTTCCATATCACAAGCTGACGTATCTATAACATGAAAATCAATATTGGTAATTAAAAAATACAAACAAGAATAGAAAGCACACAACAGCACATTGATTTAATAATAGTATTTCCTTTGCTCCGGCTCTCACCTGTAAAAGTGGTTGCTGCTATTCTACTGTTGTCAATTGCATTCCTCAATTTATGGAGACTCTCCTGGGCTTTTTTTGCTCTTACTCTGCCTCTTCTCTTGAAACATACAATGCATGTTAACAACTAGGCAAGAATCATGATACCCATAATTACGCTACACATGGCATATTAATAAAACTGCATCACTGTCAAACTTTTTGACAGTGTGGTAGTTCATGATAAATGCTCAAAAAATATAAAGCCAGCACTGGGCCTTGCTGAACCAACGTGTAGTGTCTCATTACTTACTTTCCAATTGATCCTAAACGCCAGTTCAAGGCATGTAGGGTATATTAACCTGTATCACCGAGTATTAACTGAGCTCTGAGTAAAGTGAATCAAAGTATAGTTGTTGGCATAAAATGAGGGTTATAAAGTGGTAAAAACTATATATACGAGTATTTATGTATCATCAGTCCGATTGTCTAAGGCCAAAGGTGATATGAATGATATGAGTATTTGTGCATATCAGTGAGTATTATTAGTCTGATTGTCTGTGGGCGGAAAATATATTTTAACTTGGTTTTTAATGCGATTGTAAAAGCTAAATCGCCACACATTTGTTCGGTGTTGGTGGCTTAATATCTTACTTCTAGTGTCATGTGTCACAAGTGCAAATTTAATGTATTCATTTAATTGTATGTTATAGAAACTCGCTTCAATTTTTCTCAGAAATAGGGTATCCAGACTGTCTCGCCTGTCACTCAGAAAAAGAATTTCATTTTCGTCGCGGCATTTTGTTATACTAGCTCTTTTACGGAGCCAGAAAATCATTCACCAAAGGCTACCAAATACAAGCCCATCCATTATCATAAGTCAAGATTGAATAAACCAACTTTAAATACATAAATAATTATATATGATATTGAATATATTAATTTTAGTAAATAATAACAAAAAAATAATGGTTTAGAGTCAAATATAACAAATGGTAAAGTACAGACCTTTTCTCATTCTGTTTCTCCTGACACGACCAGACTCCACAAGTTCTTTGAGCGTTTCCATGAGCCAAAATCTATGAGACTTAGTAGTTTAGTAGTCTTGCGAAGCGTTGTGTTCAAGTTATTAGTGCTGAAGAATTGTCAAACAAAATAATAAATATTTATCCCTTCGCAAGCGGTGCTGTCCGAATACAACAGCGCACCTAACAAAAAAATCTACGGCTCGGCATAGATATAGAGATTAAACGCAACTTTCCATTGGGTGCAGAATCGTTAGGGACAATTCGACCGTATGCGTCGTAGAACGCCCATCGACGAGATCAGGCGACCATGAAGCACGACCGATTTCGTGGATAAGCTACACGCGTCTATCGACCGTTTTGAGCGTATGAACTGCGGTATGGGCTGGTTTTATGGTATGCATAATAGTTACAAAGATCTCAACTGGTTAAACACTCAGAGGAATTGAACAATTTTTGTGACATCACGGTGAGAACTGTTTTGTAGATTGTTTACTTCTGAATAATGCTATAAAGGTCTTTGGATTGCTGTAGTGAGGCTTTTAGACATCATGCCTATGGTTGTGCCTTCCGCATCACAATACACCGGTAGAAAGTCTACTAAAAAAACGGCTGGGGGCTACCATAAACTTTACCATAATAAGAGTCACATCAGTCTGTCTAAAGCTGCAGTTAAGTGTATATATATATATATATATATATATATATATGTTTATATATATATGTTCATATATATATGTTTATATATGTCTATGCTAATAGACATATTTCTTGGACTGTTAAAGTTGGGAAAGTATGCATATGTTTCTGTCTATTGTGTCTATATTTTATCATTAATCTATAAAATATATATAGATATATATATACATATTTATATATTTATAAATATATATACATATATGTATACATATGTATAATACATATATGAAAAATGCTAATTATAAATTTCTCCTTATGTGAACATTGTTCCATTTTCAATGCATGCATGGATGAGATAAATAATTTCTTGTGCTTATTATTCTCACTACAACTCATGTGGTGAAGTTAAAATGAGTCAGTAGGAAGCAAATAAATACCATACGTATGTATATTGTCACGCCGTTATTTAAAATATCCAACCTTAAAAGTAAAATCGCATCAAGTTGTACCCAGTGCATACTCCTTGAGAAGATGATGCGGGCTGTTGAATTTCATAAACATGGAAAATGGCTGGCTGAGGTTGTTGCTGAAGTTACGGACTTTAAGGCTTGTATAACTCCTGCACTTCACTAAAGAGTATACTTCTAGAATGGCTCAACTTTGATTAAACTAAACAGAAGTACAGAGCAGTGTCATGCTTATTCCAGGTAAGTTCTCAGCAGATTTGACCAACTAAATGTTTAGTGTCAAACCGTACACGTAAATCAGTTTGGTAATGGCTCCTAGCAGCCTTCTCACTGTTTCTTGTAGCTTGAAGTCTGTGAGTGCTCATAGCTACAGATTACAGTTTGTTTTAAGGGAATAGCCAAAGTAGCTCCTAATTAGGTCACACACTCATAACAGTTTATTCAACTCAAATGCTAAGATGACAGATATGTCATTCGAGATGAGAGTCAGAAAAGCGACAGATAGACAGACTACAGATATGTGTTCAACTTGAATAAACTATTATGAGTGTGTGACCTCCCCACAAGCTATTTTGGTTATTTCATTAAAACAAACCGGAAACTGGTGTTATGAAAACTGTTAGTCGGAAGGCAGGTACGACCTATTACCCAACTGATTGAAGGTTATGGTTTGACACAATGAATTCAGTTGATCAAGTTTGCTGCAAACTGTTCCAAACTTTTGACAAGAGTGAAAAGCAATACCTGATCAGTACTCATCATATTTCTATGTAAGATTAATTGAAATATATACTGATATGTAATGCCTGTGTTATAAGTTTTCTGGCACATCTCTACATAACACAGTAAAATTCGCAACTCCATCTGACGATATCCAATCACAAGATAAGGAACTTAATTTCATAATGAAGGCAAGATTGCTATAGACAAATTTCACGTAATTTCAAGGGAAGGAATTCATAAAAATGCAGTCTATATTATTGTGATTATCTAAAGTCTGATTGCCAAGACAATTTTCCAGACCTCCTTTTAGTGTTTCTAAAAAGCAACAGATGCTCGATAAATGCTGGTACATCTGCATCAGACCACCGATCAACGACAACTTCTAAAAAAACATGGCGATGAGGTCTTTTAACTGGAGGCTACACATGAAATCAAACAAAATAGATTCACATTGTTTTTCAATTTGGTCAAAGCTTACCTGAATTATCAGCGTATAGAAACTTTTGTACTTCTTGAAAATACCGATGAAGCTATCAAAAAGGCAATAGCTATAGTCAAGTCCAAAAATCAGTCCTGGCTGTCAAAGTCATAGATGGTAGACTGCAGTGCTGTGAAATGTCAGCCATCACACAATATTCTTTGGTAAAAACTTTGTGGATTTTTGTTATTCTACTCTGCATTGACTGAACCATCACATACTATTATAAAATATGTGAGGGTACAGTGAAAAAACATCTAAACTAGTAGTGTCGAGCTTATTTTATTACTTTATTTGTGCAAATCTTTGCTCGGTGCAGATTGGCTCCTAACCTCTCAGATAAGAAATCACCTTCTCAAGGCACACTCACCTAGTTTTCACATGTTGTATAAAACTTTGGTCTTGTATAAAAGACTAGCTGTGCAACCAGGCATTGCCCGGGTAATATAAAAGTCTTTGGACAGAAAATTTATCTGTATTTAGCATATAACAACATTTGCCGTTCTAACTTTCAAACGACATATCAGGAGAAAAGTGTTTGTGTACTTGATATAAATTAAAAGAGAATATAAAAACAAATGTAAAAGTTGAGATTTTTATCATTAGAATAAGTGTATGTAAACTTTAATTCATTCCAAGGTGAGAAAGAAACTTTGATGAAGTATTTTACATTTTACACCATAAACTGTACTGTATGCTGCATACTATAAAGAAAAACGGGTAGATATAGATCGCGTTTAATTTTAATAAAATGTGTTCTATTTAACATGACGAAAAAAGAAAACAAAAGTAAACATTTTGTGATGATTTGCTCATAAAAAAATCAAAAACATTACAAGCTAAGATACAATAACCAAAATTGCAGAAATTGATAAGAAACAGCAAATAAATGCAACAGATCGGTTGCATTAAAAGTCATAGAAAAAAAGAAAATATTAACAGTATTGGTACATTTGCTTCACATCTTTGAAGGAGAATCCTCCTCCAAAACAATTGAGGGTAACTCAACTAGAGGGGTTATCTCTCTAGCAAATTTCTTTGGTAGAGGAGACATCGTCCCAGATGGTTCCTCCCTTTTTGTAAAAAATTTTATAAAGCGTAAATTGCTTCTTCATTGGTTAACAAATGTTTTCACGCTGTTTCCGGGGCTGTTCCCTTTTCAATGTGCATGCTTCAGTTTGGTTGAGAACCGAATTTATGTTTGAGATTCAAGACGAACAAATCTCATAATCTTTGGTTAAAAACCAAGTTGGTCAAAAACCAAAGTGTTTGAACCCTGATGTTCCACTGTATACAATCAGCACAAATCATCAAATTTTAAGTTTAGGATAAATTATTGTCGATATCGTGGAGCGGAATAAATTACCCCTAAAAACACCGAAAAACATCGCGTTACATAGGTCCCAAAATATTTCTGAACAGAGGCATCGTAACTCATGTACGCAAGGCTAAAATAATTAGCATGTGCTTGTTGTATGCGGTAGCCTATATGAAAACAATTATGATCACTAAGCTGTTCTACATGTAGCTCGATCGATCAGTAGTAGAGCGTCCAAATAAAAAAACTTGATGATGCATTCATGGTATTTGTCGAGAGTTCAAATCCATCAAAATGGAAAATTTCAGTATCAAGATTTTAATAACTATAAGTGGAATGACACACAGAATATATATAGATTAAATAATGACTTATGTGACAGACCTGGCCAAGACTCAACCTGGTAAAAATGCGATAACCAAAGTTTCAAGGTTATGAATCATGTTGAGAAGCCGTTCAAGTCGAGTGTTAGAGCTAACAGGTGAAAACATGTAATAGAAACATATGTTTTTCAGTTTCTACTACACTTTTGTGCAATTTTCATCAGAAATTCTTAAAGGGTGCTTGCAACATCAATAAAAATGTCCAAAAAGCCCTGAAAAAATCATTGGAGAAATTGCTAAAAACAAGACAAAGGGTAAGATAGAAGAGTCAACAATACTATATTTAAAAATGCCAGCTCATTATATAATTTTAATTTAAAAGCATAAAATTGACTGCAACGTCGCAACGGTAGTATATTAATTTTTTTTAAATTTTCATCGACTGATATTGTATAACAAATATGATGTCAATACCAACTTTCGTAAAAATTGTTTTATTAAGCAATGCAAGCAATATGTGCTTTGAAATGAGTAGAACAATTTCTTATACATATACATGTATATTGGACAAAGGCTTTTGTCCAATGACTGCATACATACATGAACGGTTTGCACACAAAGTATTTCGTGCTTAAAACTAAACTCTTTTGTTCTCATTTTGTTGTAACAGTCTACCTCCAGAATAGGGAGGAGCTGCAAGATAGCAAAAAGTGAAAGATCTGCACAAACCTACAAGCTTACCTCAACCAAGCATGGTTTATTAATGGAATGCATAAGATGAGGCTGTTAGTACACTAATTAGTTGGGCTGGGGTTACATTTATTTAATTTTTCAAGTGCAATTTGGAATACTTTAAAACTTGATGTGATTTTTTTCTGTTCTTATTTACTGTTTCCTATTGGTTGAATACGGAAACTCACACTGAGTATCAAACATGTTGAAATCAGGAACTCCTTTCTGAACTCCTTGTTTGCTTTGTGCCTATTTTCAAAAATTAGTCAAATTGATTTTAGCGGCTCCTTTTTTACCCCTCTGTTATCAGCAAAATTTAGGACACTGATACTCTCTGTCGAAAACTACAAATTTAAAAAGCCATATCAACAGTTCATATAAAAATGGTAAAGTTATAGAGCTCCTCGTAAAGCATCTATCTAAAATCTTTATTAATGATGTACTTGCACAAAGTCTTAGTTGAGTATATCAGAAAGGTATTATTTTATCATTTTCGGTTGATTTTTATGGTTGAAGTGGTTTGACTGCTAAAATTTTCAAGATTGAAATTGACAAACTTTACATAGTTAAATTGCTAGGAAGAAAATATGTGCCCAGACTTGCCCAAAATGATGTATATAGACGCCAGGCTGCCTGTCTCTCATTCAGAAGTACATCGGCTATTGCTATCAAAGTCGAGTGCTATGCGGCTGTAATGGCATGTACTTTAATTTGTATTTGCTCATGATTGTTTGAATACGATTACATCCAGCTACATATATATTGTTATAATAGGTGTCTCAAATTTCTCAAATAAGGTAATTAAAAATTGTCCCAATAGTTTCCACTAAATGCTGTGTAAAAGTATGAGTACCGGTTACGATTCTGCCAATGCCAAGTAAACTTAGTTTTTCAAGGTTTTTGTATCAGCAAAGTTCTTAGGTGCTACCCAGACAAAATACTAGTTATACTAGATAAAAGTTTGCAAACTACATCTTCAAAAAGAATATGTTCGAATATAAGGTGAGACCAACATTCATCGTTGTCTAGTCATTATTGGTATCAATTTACAAAAAAAAAAACTTTTATTGGTCACATTTTATTAGTTGATTAAAATACAAAACAAATTGTCTTTAGAGTTTACCAAAATAGTAAATGCAAAACATGACGTCAATTCATTTTTACCCTTTGACCAGGTATAAGCCCCCCAAAAACAACCGCAACTCGTTTAATTTATTTTTGAAAATTCAAGAAAATCGATATTTTTTGAACAGGCTTAGCTCAAATCTTAAGTTTGTTTCAATGAACAAAATTTTTTGTACATAAACATTCATTCACATATCTACTACACAAAAAAATACAACCATGTGCAATTGTCCCTGTATGAAATGCTTGGAACCATTTTTATTTTTGTAGAGTCAAACGCTATAACGTAGCCGTGTGAGCCATCATAACGATCGTTTTCTCTGAATATTCCAAGTATATTAAAAGTCCAAAAAGTTTACATCACTTCTATCACTTGAATTTTTTTTATTCTGATTAGACAAAAAATCACTAACGATCCCAGGATCAAATAATCTTTAATTTTACCGTTTTGATAGTCGAGCCGATGTTGACGGGTTTTTCCAACTTTTATTCTTTTCTAAGGAGGAGCGATTTGTTTAGCTTTTAGCACAAAGCAACGCCTCTCAGATAATCGTTTCATATTGTAATTCATCGACTGATATCTTGTTGAAAATAATTAAAACTTACTAGTGTGCATATCCTTTGTTTAACGTTACTATGCGACAGCTTTATAAACGCCTACCGAAATAGACATAAATGTCGTTTCCCCACGCAACCGATAAACGAAATTTTGGTCGTTTCCCCTGCCAAAGGGTTAAATCAATTTATCTACCTTGTATTCAACTCTGACAATAAACTTGCCTAGCAAAGGGTTAATAAAGCCTTTTTTGCTCTTACTTGAGAATTTGTGGTGTGATCTCATTTGTCTTCACTTAGTAGTGTTGAGCATAAAAAATTTTTAATAGCTTTTAATATTTGGTCTGATGGAATTGAGTCAAGCTATGCAAAAGTACCTGCTAATACGAGCTCTGATTAAATTTTATAAACCTATCAATCAGACAATTTTTTGGCTCAGATGACAACGAGACTCAGATCTATTTAATACTTTCCGCAAGTCACTTTTCATTCATGATTATGTGACTGATATTTTGCATAATAATTTTTAAGACTATGCTTTGCATTATCTTTAACATCATAATTTCATTATACAAATTTTACACACCCAAACAGTTCCGTTTCAGAAAAAAGTATTTGCTAGAAACATTCATTCAAGTCGTTACCACTCACATATTTTCAGCTCATATAATAGGAAAAATACTTTATTGCAGTAAACTCAAACTCTGTATGCACCATATCTGCATACTCTTTCTTACCTTGGGTCCTAGGAACTGTAGCTCTTACTATGTTGTACATGCAGGTTGGTAGTGATCACCACTCTGGTTTTATAAGTCATTTTAAGTATGTCCAAAACACCAATGATCTGTAAGTGCATGACTTCCTTTTCCTTTGCATGCTATAGTGTAATTGAGGTCATCAGGAATTATTCTTTTGCTATGTGCAGGACTTCCGTAATCCGCTCATAAGCTTGCTGCGCATAAGTATCTTGCTGTCCGTTAGGCAACTTATAGTTTACAACACAAGCTAAGGATTCATTTTTGCCTGCCATATAAAAGCACACCTTGCCACAGTTGTGAACAGGACAAAGGGGAACTTCAGCACAGAAACACTCTTCCTCCCTCATACTACAATGTTAGTAACCATATATTTGCTCGTATGTATGGACAGATACTAAGAGATAAAGAAGTTCATTTGGTTTGTTCATACTTTCACTTTGTTTTGTTTTATGTACATACTATATAGCTGCACTCTTAATGAACACTTTCTTTGCAGTTTTAGACTCAGTGGAATAAATGTGTACACACTCATTCCAAGCATCAGTCATACTCATTTGGCAAATTCATACAAGACGTAACACATAGGGTGCCTTTTCTGCTCCTGCAGCCTTTTAGATAGTTTTATACTCTCTTCATTTGGATACTTGAGGACTAAGGAGTCACCAAGCGTGAGAGCGCAAGTACATGGGTGCGCGAGTGCTCAGGTGCGCAAATGTGCAGGTGCGCATCGCGCGGATGCGCGCGTGTGCGCGTGTGTGTATGCGTGTGCGTCCGCTTGCTTTCGTGTGCGGGTACGTGCGTGAAAATACGTGTGCGCGTTTGCGTGAGTGTGCCTGAGTTTGAGTGCATTTGCGCGCTTGAAAGTTTCCTGCTATTTTCAGGTATGCAGATAGAAATTTAAACTTCAGCTCAATTCCTGGACGTTACACAAAAGACATACCAGCAGCTCTCCACAACACATCACATAACTTTGTGAAACAAGTGATCAAAAGGCTAGAGACAACAAGGAAACTATTCTGCTTTAACCCACATAAACAATATATGGTTGATGCCAAATATGCAATGCCATCATGTTCATGTGAGGGTTTTCCATGTCAATTTTTCCTTTGGCACTGACTTGATGAAGGTAGGCAGTTATTCATTCCACACAATCTGACAACTGCCACCCGGATCTGCCTTGATGGTTTAATGGGGATACAGAAGATAGTGCATGCCCACCAATCTCTCACAAAGTTGTCAACAGATACAGAGACTATTCTACCATGCATGTTTAATGATTTTGCTTTAGATGAAAATACACACATAAAGTTACATACACTTTTGAAGTTACAAAGCTGATGCGGTTGGAAATTTTGTTGGAATTTTAGCTCATAACAATCACAAAGCATGATGTACATATGCTACACAAGACTTTGTCAAAATATTCTGTGTATTTATGACCAGATATATATATATGTATATATCTATATGTATATATCTATATGTGTGTATACGATCATGAAATTGTAATAGTTGTTATGAGACTTAAAGAATTCTTTGTACAAACTCTGGTGAAATTATATTTGGCGCCTATCTGTTCATACATGTTATTATTGCAAGATAAATGAGTCAGATTTTAATAAATAAACTTGAAAACTAATAATGTTAAAAGGTCTCGGAGTGATATGGGAATAGATTTACACATAATGCTATTTAATTTTTTCCTATCTTTTGTTGGTTAGATTATTCCTGCATACCTTACATGTCCTACTTCCTAACCTAGCACAAATAGTTTAAAAACTAATTATGCTCAAAATACCGGTGTGAATTGTTATACAATTCTCAGGTGCTACTAACTTTATAATGATACTCACCTCTTTCATATTGAAAATTTTCAACGTAGATTTGATGTGAGTGTGCTCTATACTAAATGCAGACGATTATTTTTACTGAAGTGTTTTGAACTTCTAAATAGTGATAGCATCAAAAATATAAATGTATGTGGTAAATGGACATCTATACGGTACCAGCAAAAGCATAAAAACCTTGATATCAAATATGCAAGAAATAATTAATTAGCAGTCAAGATCATCAGTAATCAGTAGTGATATATGTATATGTATATATATATATATATATATATATATATATATATATATATATATATATATATATATATATATATATATATATATATAGGTAGGTAGTGATATAATTTATCAGCAGTCAGGATATTCAGTTACCAGCAATGATAATATAATAGTTTTCAAATGAAAACCTACAAATGATTTTACCATAACTTGTCTTTTTTTGTCAAAAATAACTCATTAAGAGATAGTATATTGAAAGTTAGTATTTTTGGATGAAAAACAACTTTGTACTAATTTATGCAACAAAGAGGAAGTTGCATGTAAGTATGTGGTCATATCCGCTGTTTGCAAGTGCTGTCTGGCATGGTTGTTTTGCCTTGTCAAAAGCCGGTTTGACAGAAGAAAGCCTGCTCAGTTTTTATTTATGTTGTGAAAAATGACCAGAAAACACCAGTGAGATGCAACTACATGTTTGTTTTTCAAAATGCAATTCCAGCTGGCAAAAAAAATACTAACTAGACAAGAGATCATAACTTAGTATGACCCATCGTTTATCTCAAATGTAAAAACTGACATAGGAAAAATATATCTGATTTTTGATCAACATATGGTTTCAAAATAAACCTCATACAAAAAACTACCAAACAAAAATAACCTTAAATTGAACCATTTCATTATGCATAATATTGCAAACAATATAAAACACTGTGTCAAGATATTACTTTCAAAGCCAACAACAACTAACATTAAACCTGTAGAACCAAATCAGACTGTACACTTGATCAAAACTGTCTTCAAAAAAGCATAGTACACAAAATACAAGTGAAAAGCCTAGACAACAGCACTTCTGAAAACAATAGCACTTGAAAACAAGATACCGTAACCATAAGATCAGTATAAATAATAGCTCAAAAATAAATACTGCAGAACTAAGTGAACATATACGGGAATTGAAAAACAGAGACATTGACTTCAAACTGGACTATTCTAAACTATGCTAAATCCTACGGCAACTTTAGCAGAAGGTCAACATTGTGTCTTTCAGAAAAATATTATATTATCAAAAACTCTTAGAAATATTATTAATCAACACTTGGAAAAACAACAGAAATTGCCTCATCCTGTCCTCATTCTAAGAGTTATCGCTTCTGAAATATTAGTAGCAAGGCGATGAAAACACAAAGGAATCCACCAATCACATATGTAGACATTGAAAGACAGAGACATTTGTTTTATAATCAATCACCACATTTTACTAGCTAAAAGAAGGAAGAGGAAAACTCTACAATATACCCTTGTATGTTTATATACTTTGGGTCTCGATAATTTAGAAAACTAGATAATTCCATTGATAGGCCTGTTTGAAAATCTTTGCCTCCTAAAGCCTATCTGGTGTCCTTAGCCCTAGTTCCTGAAACATAGTTAGGCACCCAACAATTGCCTGCATATACAACAACATTGACTTCAAACTAAACTGTACTTTTTTAAAACAGGCTAAATCCTATAGCAACTCACATAAAAATGCAACTTGTCTTTCAGAAAATTATTACATTATTAATAAACCTGACGTGTCATCACTTAATAAAAAACAGAAATTGCCACATCCTGCTCTCATTCTAAGAGTTATGTTCGCCGTATATCACTAAGAAAAATAAACCAGTCAGACCAAAAATGGCATGATAAGCAAGTAAAAATGATTGATAAACTTCAATTGACCTTGAGCAATTCAAGAATCAGTTAAGCAAACATGTTACAAACATGGAAGTGTTTTACTCAGCAGATGATAGAAACATGAAATATAAAATTACTAGTTGTAGCACCCAGCTCGGAATAAAATGGTATGGGTTCGCTGGCAAGTTGATAAGGCCGGCCATGCGCTGGAAACAACATTCTTTATCTGAGATCACACGGCAGCTTTCACACTTTCATTGCTGGCTCAGTAAATATTCAGAGCGAATGATAATGAAGATTTATATCATTACAAATACAATAGATGTTGGCGCGTTGGTTTTTTGAGGAGCTAATAGGTATTTAATTACTTGGTTCTTTTTTATAACTTTCCCACACATACATGCATAAAAAGTTTATTAAAATCTGTTGAAAAATTGTCGCAGTTAGAATCGTATTTGTGTTTTTTATCTTATGTTTGTGTGTTTGATTAAGAAACACTTTAATCAGCTAACAAACAAGATTTTTATTGTATTTATTTTCTATTTTGATCTTGACGGTTATTTTGTTGGTCAAGAATGTAGACTATTGAATTTATTATATTTTAACAAAATTAACCAGTAAAAATCTATGCTAAAAATTGCAGTTCACTGCAATTATTACTGAAATCATTAAGTATAATGGCTTATCGAATGTCGCTAATTGTTATAATCAGAGAATAACTTTTTAGAGGATTCCAAAAAGATGCTGTGAACAATAATTATAGCTTCGATTAGGCTATAGGTAAGAAATATGTAACCTTTTAAAAAAAATAATTCTTTTACTTGTAAGTTTGAAGTTCATATTTTAGTTACAGCTTCCATTTTCTGAAAATGAAAACAATCTGAATAAAAAGAAATTTAAGTTATGCAGTCATTTTGGCAAATATTTTTTTGTAGTACTAAGTTGTAAATTGGATTATGGCAAAGTTGGCTAATTTGCAAACAATCCAACCGACCTAAACTTTTTTATGGCACATGAAATGATCAGCAGTTTTAACTTTGATATAAACAAGATTATTACTGTAACTTTAACCAGCCGAGGCAACCTGTTACATCATACAATGTAACCTTATGCTAATTGTTTGAAACCCTTGCTCATAGTAATAAAGTGTTGAATAAACAGTTGAAATGATTTCCCCTTGCCTGTTTCTGATAGCTCTTCATGTGAAAATACTACACATTCTTCAAACATTGGTCTTTGGTATATCCAAAGCCTGTCTAGAATCTTTGGGTATTTTGATCTGCCATCTACTTCTACTCACACTGCATCGCAGTGAATTGATCTAAAAGAAAATGTGATAGTGGGACAGTATCCCAACTAACAACGACATTCCTGGGATGTTCCGTAACGTTACGCTGAAATAACGTTCCAAAAAAAACATTGTCATAACGTTCTACAAACGTTATTTGATGATCATTGTAGAATTATGTTCCAACAATGTCGCAGGAACGTTGCATAGAATGTTGTGCAATAATATTATCATAACGTTCAGCAGAATGTTACAGGAATATACTTTGGAAACGTTATCATAACGTCGTTAGCGAACATTATTAATGAATGTCCCAGGAATGTCCCAGCAACGTTACTCTGGAATGTTCGAGTGAAAACATTCATATAACATTAGCTTGAAATGTAACTGGAATATTATGGGGTGACATCATATTTACATTCAAATAATTGTCCAACAATGTTTCAGGAATGTTACTTTTGAATGTTCGAGAGTTGATGTTCATATAACATTGGCTTGTAATGTAGTTAGAACATTATGGTGTTACATCAATTTTACTTTCAAATGAATGTCCTAGCAATGTTACAGAAATGTTACTTTTGAATGTTCGAGGGTTAACATTCATATAACATTGGCTTGCAATGTAACTAGAATATTATGGCGCGACATCATATTTAACTTCAAATGAATTTTCTAGCAATTTTTCAGGAATGTTACTTTTGAATGTTTGAGTGTTAACATTCACATAACATTGGCTTGCAATGTAACTAGAATATTATGGTGTGACATCATAATTAACTTCAAACGAATGTCTTAGAAATGTCCCAGGAACGTTACTCTGGAATGTTCAAGTGAAAACATTCACATGACGTTGGCTGGCAATGTAGCTAGAATATTATGGTGTGACGTCATATTTACCTTCAAATGAATGTTCCAGGAATGTCCCAGCAACGTTACTCTGGAATGTTCGAGTGAAAACATTCATATAACATTGGCTTGAAATGTAGCTGGAATATTATGGGGTGACATCATATTTACATTCAAATAATTGTCCCAACAATGTTTCAGGAATGTTACTTTTGAATGTTCGAGAGTTAATGTTCATATAACATTGGCTTGTAATGTAGTTAGAACATTATGGTGTTACATCAATTTTACTTTCAAATGATTGTCCTAGCAATGTTACAGAAATGTTACTTTTGAATGTTCGAGTGAAAACATTCATATAACATTGGCTAGCAATGTAGCTAGAATATTATGGTGTGACATCATATTTAACTTCAAATGAATTTTCTAGCAATGTTTCAGGAATGTTACTTTTGAATGTTTGAGTGCAAACATTATTATAACATTGGTTAGCAATGTAGTTGGAATATTATGGCGTTACCTCAATTTTACTTTCAAATGAATGTCCTAGCAGTGTTACAAAAATGTTAATTTGGAATGTTCGAGGGTTAACATTCATATAACATTAGCTTGCAATGTAACTAGAATATTATGGTGTAACATCATATTTAACTTTAAATGAATTTCATAGGAATGTCCCAGGATATATTTGATATTTTATTCATGAATAGAAGTTAGTTTATTCATGAATATAATATAATTGTAAAAGCAGCATATCTACTCTATACTGCATTCGCAATTGCTAATACAATGGGCAACTCCTGTCATTCACCAGGATATCCAACTAACAACGACATTCCTGGGATGTTCCGTAACGTTACGCTGAAATAACGTTCCAAAAAAACATTGTGATAACGTTCTACAAACGTTATTTGATGATCATTGTGGAATTATGTTCCAACAATGTCGCAAGAACGTTGCATAGAATGTTGTGCAATAATATTATCATAACGTTCAGCAGAATGTTACAGGAATATACTTTGGAAACGTTATCATAACGTCGTTAGCGAACATTATTAATGAATGTCCCAGGAATGTCCCAGCAACGTTACTCTGGAATGTTCGAGTGAAAACATTCATATAACATTGGCTTGAAATGTAACTGGAATATTATGGGGTGACATCATATTTACATTCAAATAATTGTCCCAACAATGTTTCAAGAATGTTACTTTTGAATGTTCGAGAGTTAATGTTCATATAACATTGGCTTGTAATGTAGTTAGAATATTATGGTGTTACATCATATTTAACTTCAAATGAATGTCTTAGGAATGTCCCAGGAACGTTACTTTGGAATGTTCAATTGAAAACATTCACATAACGTTGGCTGGCATTGTAACTAGAATATTATGGTGTGACGGCATATTTAACTTCAAATGAATGTCTTAGGAACGTCCCAGGAACGTTACTCTGGAATGTTTGAGTGAAAACATTCATATAACATTGGCTAGCAATGTAGCTAGAATATTATGGTGTGACATCATCATTAACTTCAAATGAATGTCCCAGAAATGTCACAGGAACGTTACTCTGGAATGTTCGAGTGTTAACATTCATATAACATTGGCTTGCTATGTAGTTGGAATATTATGGTGTGACATCATATTTACATTCAAATGAATGTCCCAGGAATATTCCCAAAATATTACCTTTGAATGTTCCAGCGTAAACATTTATATAACGTTGCCTTGCAATGTAGTTAAAACATTATGGTGTTATATTGTTTTTACTTTCAAATAAATGTCCCAGCAATGTTACAAAAACATTACTTTGGGATGTTGGAGTGTAAACATGCGTATAACATTGGCTTGCTATGTTGCTATAACATTATGGTGTAACATATGTACATAGTTGTATAACTGGTTCTATTAGAGCTTTTGTTGGTAGTTTAATAAATAGGCGAACAACAAACTATTAAAAAAAAGATTAATTTTAGTTTTACCCATTTTGCCATCCTCCTATGCAAATATTGTTTTGACTAAAACCAATTGATAGCAATCATTTGTCTTTTTCATCATAACAGCTGTCTGCAATCATTTTACTTTTCTCATTTTTGTATGGGAATTATTAATAGCTCTATCGATATTCATTATTTTGAGAAATCGAGCACAATGGTACAGAGAGTTTTAGACATTAGCCAAATGTGATTAATTATGAGTTGCAATCAGGAACATTATGGTCAGGCAAGTGTATCCTGACCATGACGGTTTCCACCACTAGTGGTCGCTTCTAGATCCCAAATTTTCAGCTGGGAGATATGCAATAATATTTAGAAAGAAACCTATTTAAACAAATTATGAGCTTGCATCTAAAAGCAACAATGCTGTTGACATATTTGCTCGGAGCACGCCACACAATATTTATATTTTGCATACAAAATTACATAGAAGTTACCTTCTCATTTTGCAGCAAGATACAGTAACTTCAAGTGATGTTTTAATAATTTGGGAGTTGTACCACTACGCTTTAACAAAAGGACAACTTTTAGTTTCACATTAACTCGTTTTTATTAAATTGCTATAATAGTTGATGCTTGCAGTTTTTTGAAACTAACATAGTTAAACTGTAGTAGTCAATAAAATGGAAAGTAAGATTATTGACTTGCTAAAATTCACGAAAAGAAAGACACTGCATTCACTTTGCATACAGTTTATAGATGCTATTAACTGAAGATCCTAAATACTAGGTATCTAAAATAATACTACAAAGTTTTTAGCAAGAATGACAGACTACCGCTGTATGCGTTTTGACCATAAACTCATTAGTAATGTAGTTAAAACCTCATTAGTAACCTGTTAAAAATTTGAGATAAATGCAAATATTGTTGAAAAGAGCAAATTTCAAAAATAATACCAACTGATACTGGTACTAACTTCAGAGAGCGCTGAAAAAGTAAAACATTAGCTAATTTGATAACAGGCCAACGCAAAGAAGTTTGAATGCAAACAAAGAGTTTCTAAAGAGGAAAGTGTAGCAGTAATATAAAGTAACGAGGTTGTAAAGCTGCAGCACTTACTAGTTCACAGTAGTTGCATCTGTTTAGACTGTTCTACATATACATTTGGTAAATAGGCATAAAGCATTCAGCTACAATTGTAATTCTTAGAAGTAATGATGATGCAAAAAACAGTCTTTATATAAATTGACAAACGACATTTTATTAACAAGTACTTTGATTCTATGTGTGTAACATCAACTGATATGTTTTAGGGGAATTAATAATACTACGGCAAGGTTTTAAAAATTGTAGCATTAAGTACTGAAATTCCAAAAACGATAATTCAATTGGCTTGCCAGATATTTGTTTTTTTATCATTAAAAGCTTTTACAAATTATATAAACGAAATACAAGTAAGTTTAATATGTGTATTAGTACATTTTAAACAAATTTTTCATGTTTACATTTTGTTTTGTAAGTTAAATGTTTTCAACCAATTAATTAAAAATGTATTTTGTTGAAATTATTTCAAAAGACTTGAGTCTGCTGTTGTGAGCCTGTGTAATATTTTTAAACATTTTTGGTTTGAGTTTTGATTTATTATACCAAAACAACATTGTTTGAATACTTTCAAATTACTATTCAATACTCGATTTATTCATACATTTTATTTGCATAACATAGTACCGAAAGTATATACCTTTCATTCCGCTAAATAATTTAGTTCTGTCATAATGTTAGAATAATAATAAATGATGATTTTACCAAATATGGCAGTTTTCATCAATTTAGTAGTTATACTAAAGACCTGGTAAGGAGTTGTTATACTGTGGTGTATTTTATCAGGATGTTTCATAGCTTCTGTTGTTGTCAGGTTTCAACTCTTTTGCAGAATCACATGGTACTAAGCATAAGTTTTAGGGTGCAGTAAGAGAAGTTACCGGAGGTTGTATCAGATAATTGCTAGTAATTCTAGAGAAAGGCTATGAGGCATGATTAACACCTCATAGATGCAACCTTCCAAGGAGGGAAAACTCTAACTGGAAAAAACTGGGTAATCTGTTATTGAAATAGATTGCAGCTGAGTACATGCTTGAACTGAATCAGTGTTTTTGCATTACATAAAAAAATACATGTGCATGTACAGAGCTCCAAGTCAAGTCATGTTTATGAAAATCTTTAACAAGTTCACATTAAATTAGTTTAAAAAAATTCATTTTTATCATGTTGCAGTTCAGATCCAAATAGGACACTGAAGGATAAGCTAGATTAATTTGGCTTTAGAATTGTTAAAATACATCATATGTAGATTTGATACTAAGCAAAATGGCTATAGTACAATGCAACCACAAATGGTTTTTCTATTGTCTGTTTGGGTAATAGGGTTTGTGCATTTAAGGTATATATATACTCAAAATATGTAGGATGGGAGGCCCCCTAATAAGAGGCCTTCGTATATATATAAATTATCTAAAATGTGTATAGCAAATTGATAATAGGAGGCAGAACATTTTTGCCTCTTATCGAGGATATATTTTTAAATTCGTTAGAGGTAGTTTTGAACTTGGAGTTGTCTCCTCAAGGATATGTGTCCAAAATTAATGAATTCATAGGTAAAATTTTTACACACTTAAGAGTTAAGTCTCCTTACCCCAAATTTTGCAATAAAATGCACAACTGATGGCTGCCAGCTGAGCTTTTATAGGCAGGTTTTTATCAGGCATGAAATCAAAGTGTTATGTGATGTGGATAATAAACAAACCAATTATGAATTGAATTAGCAAGAAGTTATTTTTTGAATATAAACCTTTAAAACTGATGGTTTGATTTCGATGATTGTGGTCTATCTTTTGAACTTATGTGTAAATTGGCTACTTTTCCTCAATATAAAAAACTCATAGCATTTTATTTATTGTACAACAAATATAGTTTGCAAATGTGGATGTTGGCTGACTGGTTATTGTCATGGCAAGAAGGGACTGAATGGTAGGTACTAAAACAGCTGTTTTACCTAACATTTTTATCCAAAAAGTTGTAAATGCATTAAAACCAATTAAAATAGTTTGTATTTTATTACTTCACAACAGTGCTAAAAATAAATAGCAAACAGCAACACATTTATGCAAACATAGTATGATCATGCAGAACTACGCTAAAAAATCATCTCTTGATATTAATGTTAAGAAATCAACAACATATTGATACTTAATTACAAAAACGATATAATACCAAATAAATTTAAAAGATATATTCTACAAAAGTAGAGACATTATTATTCAAACACATACAAAGTATTCACAATGTGTTTTTATTATTTGTTATGATTCATCAGTGTCAGTTTATAAAACAAAATATTATTATGTTTTATTTCGTATTGTAAAATGACGCTATTAAACTATACAGTTATATATCCATGTACATATACATATGTACATGTATATAGTTTTAGTGCGCATGTAACAATCGTAGGATATGGAATGTTCAAAAATAGATAGAATGTTAATTTTGACTTCTCCCCTGGTATTCTAAATCACTGCAAGATAATTTAGATAAAAATAGCAAATTTGATGCTTCTATGGAAGAAATCGTATTTACAGGGGAGATAAATCCTAAAATGTCATTTTCGCCAGATCTCTCATAGAAGTGGAAATGACAGCTACGGCACTTTTTCAGCTTTGAATTATCCATACAATAATTAGTCTAAATCACTGCAGAAATTTCCACTGAAAAACGGTGCCAATGGAAACGCAAGATAAACTGTCTTGGCCCACGGCCTATACGGCATCAAAGTGTTAATTGACTTCATAACAAGTGTTTGGAAAACCATGAACAGGCCATTAGGCAAGCCACTAATTAAAAAGCTTACACTGTTCTGGCTACATTATTACAAACATACTGTAAGAATCGCTTGCAGCTAGTTTTCTGATGAAGGCAGCAAAAATTCAGTTATTTTATCTTAGTTCATTGGCTATCATTACAACAATGCATCAATAGTTACAAAGAACATTTTTTTGCTTCTACTAGCACTTTATATTTGTATATTTGTATTAAATAAAACGTTGATGTTTGTCAATAAAATGCTACCTCACCAAGCGGAGAGTGGTTAAGCGAATTACTTCATCTAATGAAGAACAGGTTCAGGCTTTCCTTTTTTACCGGTTTTAATAGGCAAACATCAAACAGAGCAGACAGTAGTCAATAATTTCTATAGTACGCAACAATTTTGTCTGTGCCTCTGAAGCTAGGGGCAGAGATTAAAAAAACTATTTTTATTGGTTTGGCTACTGGTGGCATACAGCTTAAGAGTCGACTACCCTAACACATGCAATAATGAGCTGTCTTCTTTAAGGGTAGAATAATTGTGGATGTAATTATTCTCTGCACTTTATCAACACGCATGACCATCCCTCAAAGTACAGCGGACTGCCATGGGTATTAGTAATAACAATACAATGATAATTGTAAAGTATGAAAGCCGCAGTCTGAAAAAATACATATTACATACATATACATATTTTAAATAAACTGATAACTAACAATGAATAAGACATGTAAGATAGATTTTAGAAAAAAAAAACTAGAAGGTGCTATGCTAGATAATGAACACCAAGACTAATGAATGAACTATAACAAATGAAAACAAGCAATCAGACAGTAGGGGACACATAAGTGGATGACAAAAAGAGGCCTTAAGAAAGAGGCAGGGTGTCTAATAACAGCAGCGCAAGACTAAGCACTGCAAACCAATTCCAGGAATGGTAACTAAGTGCAGGTTGTGTAAGACAAAGGGTGAAACAGCCATATTGTAAACAAGTGCTCAAAGATTGCACAAACTGAATACAATCTCTGACTTGATCAAGTGGCCTCAGCAGATTACTGGAGTATCTGTAAGAAGCATAACATACCACACACAGCATAATAGTATAATCATAGGGTAGAGCCAGTGTCTGAGAATGACAAAGTGAAAGGTTTAGTACTGATCAAAAAAGAAACAACAGATTGTCAGATTAGTTGTATAACCATCATATGTGATGCCAGAGTAAAAAGAAGAAGGAAATATATAAAGGAGATGTACAAAGTGCAAGATTTGAGCATCGAAGGCTGTAGAATTTTCAACCGAAAGTAATATAATGTATGTAGTGGTTGGAGTGATTAATACATTATTCAGCCAGCTTGTGTCATATCTCATTGAGGTCAGTGCTCAACAGTCTTTCAAACAACTCAGAAAACAGTGCTGCTAGGAGCTGGTCAGATTTTAAGGAAGACTATTCTGTAAAATGACTCGTTAAAGTCAAAATCATCAGGCTAAGGCCTTGGCTCACCTCCTACCAGCCACCCGGTTGTGAAGACAGTTTTTAGAATGACACTAATAATATAAATAATAGCAGTGTTTGTCCATATGTCTAAAGCTAGATATAGAGGTTAGGAAAAACATTGCATGGGAAATTGAACTCAAATCTTTGGCTGAGCAGCTGTGCACACTAACAACTAACACTAAAAACGGCTCAGCTTAACCACCTTGCAGCTATGTTGGGCAGTGGGCCAAGGCAGTTTATTCTTGCATCTCCGTTGGCACCCCCTTTCAGTGGCAATTTCTGCAGTGATTCAGACTAATTTTGGTATGGATAATTCAAACTGAACAGTTGCCACAGCTGTCATTCCCAATTCTGAAAAAAATTTGATAAAATTTTGTTTAGGATTTATCACCCCTGTAAATAAGATTCTTTCCATAGAACCATCAGATTTGCAACTTTTTATAATATTTATTTTGCTGCAATTTAGGATGTCATTGGTGAAGTCAAAATTCATCTTCTATCTACTTTCCAACTTTCTATATCTTACGATTGTTACAACCACATGTAAACTATATACATCTATATACGTATATGTAAATGTAAATGTGTGTATAGTTGTATGGTTTATTAGCTTTATTTTACACAAAAAATTCAAAGCCTCTTTAATTATGTTTTATAACCTGAAACTGATGAATCATGGAATATAATAATTGGTGATTATTATTAGCATTATTATTAGTGGTATTATTAACAACTAATATCAGCAGTCTTACAAAACGAGCTGGGATATTTCAAAATATCGCATATCCTAACTATTTGTTCAATATGTTTAGTTCTTAATCATTTTCCTCACTATCGGCATCTTCTGCTACTCCTGCTACAGTTTTGTTTCAGTGCATGCATGTGTAAAGCTCTGTGTAAGGCAGCTCTGCCATGATACTGGCACATCAGTTCCCTCGGTACCTGGATTTTGACACTCCCATAGAACAGCTTGTAGAATTTCAGGTGGGGTGATAATTCTGGTATGACACTTTACTGCATACTCATCATTTTCCTTACCCAGTATCCACCAATGTAAAGAAGGAAATTGTGCTTTGGCAAGTTGTGTTGTTGACCCTTTCCATATACATGTATGTATAGCTGCTACATAATTGACACAATGCACATGGTTTTCAGCGATTGAAGGGAGGGACGGACTGGTTTAGACCTAGACACAAACAGCCGGACTGTTAGTCAGTTGAAGTCTGTACCATTTTCCTGGGTGCTATCTCCTTGGCCATAGAGTCTGCGTGTGTAGGTTTCACAGAGAGAATAAAGTCGCTTTGAAACTTAAATGATTCCCAGAGTCCTTTCATTACCTGCTGAAGGTCGACTTCTGAAATACTCACTCACCTCACAGTGTTTTCTCATAACAAGCTCAAATTTGCTGTTATTTGTCTCTGATGGCATATGTTCTGTGAATCTAGTAGCGATTGCAGACAACTTGAAGCGTACACTATTTGAAACAGACCATTCAGGCTCTTTAAAAGTGTTTTCCAGCTTTCTAGACAGTGACTAGTCAATGTTTATTAAGTTAATTTTTTGAGAGTCATGTATGTGAGCTACACAAATCATGTCAAAGCTCAAACAGTGAATGCACTTATCTTGTATCTTATTATTTTCTATTATTCATCTGTGTCAGGTAATAAAACATAACTAATCTGTGTCAGGTTATAAAACATAATTATAGTGTTTTGAATAGTTTTTGTAAAATAAAGCTATTAAACCATACAATTATTTACATACATGTATGTACATATTCATTTATACATGTATATAGTTTACATGTGGGTGTAACAATAGTACGATATGGAATGTTCGAAAATAGATAGAAGATAAATTTCGACTTCACCAATGACATCCGAAATTACAGCAAAATAATTATGATAAAAAGTTGCAAATCTGACGCTTCTATGGAAATAATTTAATTTACAGGGGAGATAAATCCTAATATATTTTTTTTATCAAATTTATCATAGAAGTGGGAATGGCAGCTGTGGCAACTCTTCAGTTTTGAGCTCTCCATACCAAAATTAGTCTAAATCACTGCAGAAAATGCCACCAAAATGGGGTGCCAAAGGAACATCATTTCTAGAACTGTTTTGCCTGCTCGGCCCATAGCCTATGTGTAATAATTTTACAAATTCAGCTTGCCAGACTGACAGGGTACCAGTTTTTCTGTAATAAGAATTCTGGGCCTCCTTCTGCTCTAAGCCATGGTTGGAGGTTTGGAAAAAAACGTTGCGTAATAGGTAAGGTTTCATACTGGGTAAATATTGAAAAGTTGCAACGAAAAAATTATTTTTTACAAATAAATTGCTGCTTTGATAATTTCCCGAGATAAAGTTTTTAGAATTCAGCCCGTTCATGAAACATCACTGCCAGAGACAGCTAGAGGAAAAGCACAAGGATAGCGACAGCTGAGAAAATTAGGTTTTCACACTGATCAAGAACAGTCCCAGCAATCTTGTACTATGGGTAGAAAATCAGCAAGGAGATGCAAACAAACATTTGTAAAAAATATTTTAAAGAACTGATCAGTTTACACTCTCATACATTTACAAGTAGAACTGCTTGGAGTTCGTATTTGATGGAGAACAGGCTAATGAAAAGGCTGTACTAATGAACTACCAATACAATCATCCAGGCACCTTGCTTGTAGCTGTGCATATATGCAGGATAAGACAACTTGTGCTTAGAGGCCACTGATGATGGATAGTCAAAGCTGCCATGATTTTTCGCAAGCTTTTTAAAAACGTGTGGTTCTCCTTGCTGTCTGTTACACTTTAATATAACGCTTGCTGTGCTTCTGGAAATGTCAGCAATTATTATACGGTTTAAACAGTAATTAAGATGCTTGTGACATTTTAGTCTCAATTTTAATACATAGTTCATTTGCTTCGATGTCTTAACGGCCTCTTTTCCTGTCAAATTCAAAAATAGTTGGTCAAAAAGTATTGAAGTTTTTCCATCATTTGAAATTTTGTTGGTTGTTTTTGGTGTTCTGACAGACAGGATGTTTTAAGATTAAAATTAGCAAAACTCAATTCCAGTTACAATGCTCACACAAAAAAAGTGCTCAGACCTCTCCAAAAATTACATCCATAGTCATGCTAGTTGTTTATAAAAATAGACATACTGTCACGTTATCAATGGATACTCATGTGTTCATACAGTATTTAAAGCAAACCAGTGGGACTAATTCTAATCAAACTATCTTTATAATATTTGAAACTGGCTATAGCGGTGTATCTAAGGATAGGCTTACATTCTAATTTGCATCTAAACACTCATAAGGAAACACAAATAATATGTACGTCAATAAATATGCATAATACCGCAACTTGGCTGCAATAGCCGATGACATCACTGGATGAAGAACAGGAAGTGCAACGATTGACATCTTTTTGGAGTAAACATTTTCTTCTGAACTTTATCAATGCAATCAAAAATTCTCAATTTTAATTTTGAAACATCCCTGCAGCCAAATCAAATAAAACAACATGCAGAAAGTCAAAAGAAGGAAAATACAACGATTATATAACGATTTTTAAAACTTTATGCAATGGACAATTTCAAAATATTGGTTTTAAAAGGTTTATAGGAAGTATTTGCCAAATAATGACATCAATATTAGTTGTACGTCCTACTCAATAAATAGTGAGTAAGAGTTGCAACATTTTCGATGATATCAACATTTTAATCTTTTTATGAAAACGCTTTGATAAATATAATTAGCTCGTGTAATACATTGAACTTTGAAACAGAGAGCTACATTGCAAATCTCACAAAAAGTGATGGTTTTAGACGTGTGTGAATTTTTTAGTTAACTATATCATAACTATTGTGTCACACATGCAAGAGTACACCACATTTCATCCAACATATATAACAAGAATTTTAATGTAATTTTTAATTTAAGAGCTTTTAATCAAAAGCTGTAAAGGTTGACTTGCACAAAATAAATTCACATTACAGGTGTATAGTATCAAAAGATTGACCATGTCTTACTCTGCTGTGTTGTTGGTGCAAAATATGTGTAAATGTAATTGCAATTTTTAAAAGCTCTAAATCGAACAGTTAATCGCCGCCGGTTGGAATCAATTTATTTTACTGACGTAGGCTAGTCCAGCATTTTTGGTTATTGTTTTGACAACTGATGTTCTCACGTGAAATTGAAGGCCAATACAAGGCTCAATAGAAAAGTTCTCGTAGCATTAGTTTATGACAAACACTTCGGGTTTTATCGAGAAACCCATATCAAATATAGATGCTCGCTACTTTACAGCTTTGTTTCGGCTTGGTCTAATCATCTAGTCGTTATCTGATCATGAAACTTGGGGAACTTGAACCATTTTTCGCCTGAGTTTGAGGGCATAGCATATTTAGCTGACTTTAGACTCTTACAAATTCAAGAATATACCAGTCAGAGGTATAGATTTTTTTGTGTTTACACACAATTTGTATATTTACACAAGCAAACGAATGAAAAATTTCAGAAGAATAATGTGGGAGATAACTCCGACCGAAAATGACCAAAAATGCTTTTTTAGCGACTATTCTAAAACAATTATTGCTCCTAACATATAATTTGCCTTTGTTTCTGTTATTATTTCTGAATTTCCCCAAGGCTCAGCTATCTAACACTAGTCTCGTCTTCTCTGTAGATGCATCGGGTCAGCGTATAGAAGCCATAAGCCTGCAAGATTAACGTCTTAGTCGAAATACTGCAATAGTAAAGGTCCAGGTCAACTTGTGGTTTCAACAAAGTCACACATTTTTCTCATGTTTACACCAATTCACATATGCAGATTTTATTAAAACCATCTAAAGTTTGTGTTTCATACTGTAAACCGCTTAAAATTGAGTTTCAAATGGCCTCCAAACACCTTTTTAAATCGCCTTAATTAAATGAGATGATCCCGCTTGTCAAGCTTTAACTTGGCTGATTATTATCCTTTCATTATCAAATTTTCTGTTTTCTTTTGGTTTGTGATTGTGATAGTAATGAAGCTTGAATTATTTTATTAACATATATTCCTAAATGTTATCAATTGTTGTAGCTTCAAATGCATATGTTTTGCCTGAGTTGGTCGTAGGTGGTGGCACCACTGCTAATAAAAAACCGCTCTTGTGGGACCCAGCAGATGTCTTCTCGCTTTGATCATGTGAAATTGTTTGTTGAGCCTTTGCACATGAATCTCACATTAACATCATTGTTCTCTTGATCATAGCCAATTGCCATCCCCATATACTACCGACCATCATATATACAGGCCAGATATTGTCCAGGTTGAAGTGTTAAGGTATTGCTGGTAACATGTGAGTCATCAGTCTTCTCAACTTTATATCTTTGTAGCATACATTTTTTTCAACAAGTGGTGAAAGTTTTCAAACTTCAATGGCTTTCCTACTGAGTGGCTTGAACCAGTGCTGTTCCCGACAACCAATGACTCGTTGTGTTGATTTGAGCCTTGGCTCCAAAATCGCTGCCTAATCTGCGGCTTCATCAGTGGGTACATAAAACACCTCCACCCCAGCAATGTTTTCCCTAGCATACTTGTACAGTTGCTCAGTACTGAGCAGTCTTTCTTTTCCTGACTTAAAGGTTGACCTGCAACAAAATTCACATTACAGTTATTTGGTATCAGAAGATTCACCATGTCTTACTCTGTTGTGGTGTAGGTGCCAAATGTGTGAAAATGTAATTACAAGCTCTTAAAAGCTCAAAAACGAAAAGCTGCCGTAGGTTCGAATCTCTCTATTTCTTGGACGTAGACATGATATTTGGTTATTGTCTTGTCACGTGATGTTCTCATGTGAATTAAAATGCCAATAAAAAGCTCAATGTAAAACTTATCGTAGAACTGGTTTATGACAAACACTTCGGGTTTTACCGAAGACACCATATCAAATATAGATGCTTGCTACTTTACCGTTTTCTTTTGGTTTGGTCTAATCGGCAAGTCGTAATCTGATTATGTGACCCAATACATCGCAAACAATTTCTGCAGCACTTTTCGGTTACAATCCAAATCGTAAAATCCGGATAACGCATTTTAGATTGTATACATACATTCCAGAGAACGCTCATCAGATTCATTAAAAAAACCTACCTCAAGTGACTCATGTGAATTATTTCAGTGATGGATCTGGCGCCCAATACAAGAATTACAAGAACTTTGCCAACTTATGTTACCATGAGCTTGATTTCAATCTTACAGCATCTTGGAGCTTCTTTGCCATCTCACATGAAAAAGGTCCGTGAGATGGGATTCGCGAGGTGGTCAAGAGACTGGCCACCCGTTAATCCAAGCAGTTAGTTAAGTCAGGAAAAGAAAGACTGCTCAGTGCTAAACCACGGTGCAAGTATGCTAGAGAAAACATTGCTGGGGTGGAGGTGTTTTATGTACTCACTGAAGAAGCCGCAGAACAAGCAGCGAATTAAAAACCAAGGTTCAAGGCAGCACAACGAGTCATTGGTTTTCAGAACTTGCACTGTTTCAAGCCGCTCAGTAGAACAGCCATTGAAGTTTGCAAACTTTCACCACTGGTTGATGAAAAATGTATGCTACAAGAATACAAAGTTGGGAAGACTGATGACTCACATGTTACCAGCAATACCTTAACACCTCAACCTGGACAATATCTGGCCTGTATATATGATGGTCGATGGTATATGAGGATGGCAATTGGCTATGATCGAGAGAACGTTTGTGTTAATGTGAGATTCATGTGCAAAGGCTCAACAAACAATTTCACACGGCCACAGCAAGATGACATCTGCTGGGTACCACAAGAGCATGTTCTATTAGCTGTGGCGCCGCCATCTACCACCAACTCAGGCAAAGCATATGCATTTGAAGCTACAACAACTGATAACATTGAGGAATGTAAGTTAAGAAAATATTTTAGGCTCGTTACTATCACAATCACAAATCAAAATTACACGGCATATTTGAACTTGATAGGATAATATTCTAATAATCAGCCAAGTTAAAGCTTGACAAGGGGGGATAACCTCATTTGATTGAGGCAAGTTTTAAAGGAGTTTGGAGGGCGTTAGTAACTCAATTTTCAGCATTTTACAGGCTGAAACACAAACTTGTGATAGTTTTAATGAAATCTGCATATGCTAATTGGTGTAAAACATGAGAAAAATGTGCGACTGTTGAAACCGCAGGTTGACCTTGACCTCTCCTTTTGCAGTAATTCGACAAAGACCTTATTCTTGTATGGCTTCCAGACGCTGACCTGATACATCTACAGAGAAGATGAGACTAGTTTTGGATAGCTGAGGCATGGAGAAATTTAGAAATAATAACAGAAACAAAGGCAAATTATATGATAGGAGGGATAATTGTTTTTGAATAGTCGCTAAAATAGCATTTTCGTTCCTTTTTGGTTTAAGTTATCTCTCCCATTATTTATCCAAAAAATTTCAAACCTATTTGTTTGTGTAAATATAGAAACTTTGTGTAGACACAAAAATCTAGATATTTAACTTGTATATTCTTCAGATCATATGAGTCTAAATTCAGCTACATGTAGATGTGCTATGCCCTCAAACTCGGGCTACAAATGGTCAATGTTGAAATCTTCTTAGCACCTGAACCAATGACCCTAGAATATCAAAATTTGGGATATAAGCGCTTTTCAATATGGGCAACAACATATTAATAAAATCATCAAATCTGAGACTATGAGGTTTTTTGAGTTAAACTTGGTAAATTATATGCCAAATATATTTTTGCAAAACTACAATTTTTAAAATAAAGCCAAAACATGTGTGCTTAACTGAAATGGTTGATTTTTACAGTCTCATTTTTATTTAATGAGTTTCCAACATACTTTTAATTTGTCCATGAATGACATTTGAACGAAGATAGCAACAGGGATTCACACAAACATCTATTAACAAGGGGACAAAAAGATTCTGAAAAATATTAGGAAAACTTGGAAATGTTTATAATACAATAAATTCTTTATACTTCAAAGTTTAGTATGTCATAACTCAAATTATTTTAGAGTGTTTTTATCATGACCATGTCTAATAGTTGTTGAGATGAATTGTTGAAAAAATGCAACCAGATGCGAAAATTCAATTATTATCACAATTTTCTTATTACACACGCTGTCTGTTGGCATGTAGCAGCCACAAGTAAAAAGGCTTGACCTCAATATTAATTAACATCTATGTAGCCAGGTGCCCTTTTTGAAAACCCGCAAGGTTGGCCTTGGTGTCATGAAAGCAACCAGCATGAAGTTTTGGCCTTCAGTTACTACAGTTCTTAGATGGGTTATTTAAGAGACAGGAGTGGTTTTGAAGTATTTGACGGTGCGATTTATAAGATTTTGAAGCGATGTTGAGGCCTTCACCGTTGGTTTGCACCTTCTTTAAAAACTCCATGTATCAGGAGGGGAGGAGTCTACAAATGCTATAATATAGTTATTTTGATTATACTTCAACATTAGTCGTATTGGATGATGTAGCAATGGAAATGTGAGTGAAGCCAAGATTAATTAGTATAATCAGCTTGCATTCAGCTCTGTATTTGGCCAGATCATCAAGCCAGTCCATAAAACAATGTTACCTAATCAACCTCAGAGCTAACCTTTAGAGCTAATTGTGGTGTACCAATTCATTGCCTATAGTTGCTGGGACAGGCACAAATTTCTGTCTGTTACTCCCTTTATTCTTAGCCCTGCCTAATTTAGGTGCAGGTGACCAATGGACTGAGAAATATGGGTCGGAGTGGTCAAGTTTCAGCTGATTGCCGGGTTTATCCTGTGGGCCTATAAATACACCTATTTATGAAGCAAGACTAACACTAATCGTCACAGTATTTCTAGATGTGACAGAGATGTTATTTACGGCTGCTGCAGTCAAAGCAAGGCCAATGTTATTACAGCTGCTTATCTAGTATTTTGCAATATTATCACATACTCGTTATATACGCATTATGTGGCTCTCAGCCTGAAGGGCCAGGTTTGTAAGGCAGAGCTAGTTAAAGAGTGGTAGAACACACATGTGAATAATAAAGCCTGCTCTGTAACACTTACTAGAACCAACATGTACATTCAAACATAAAACATTAAAAATACCTATTTTTGTTACGGTATATGCATGCATGCTATATGCTGACCTTAGAGCAAATCAGATGATGCAGTTTACAGAAAGCTGTTTGAAAAAATAGAACTGTCTGGGCCCTAGCTTGTATATTATTTAGCCGTTTGGCCTTGCTGCTAGAATTTTTAAGATAACACAATGGCAGTTTGAACGAGCTAGAATAAATAAATGCAGGGTTAAATCTAGATATATATATATACATATATATATACACACGAATCTCAATGTTTGTCTGTCTGTCATTCATTCACCAAATTATAGCGATAAAGCCTTAGCAATGAGAAAATCGCCTTGCAGTATATTGGACTCATGACATTCAGACCGCAAGTCTACTAACAAGAGTGACTAACCACAAGGCTAAGCCATTCTTATCACTCCCATCACTCTTACCATATACAGTAAACGCTCCTATAACGTAGGCCTATACCTCTTAGAACTAAAGTCTAGACGACATACATTTCTGTAAAGTTTTTGCTTCCGACTACCAAAAAAATTCCATATTACATGCTAAGTCGAGTGAGTTCTCAACTTTGATTTAAACGTTAGTTTATATTGATTGCTTTACATGTAAGAGAGAAGACTATGTGAATATAGCATTATACATATTATGTATATATTTTTCGTAGCAATCTAGTTGGTTGTGACAGATTGCCAGATGTACCGACAAAACAGAGAATAGGGTAATTGTGCAATGTTCATAAATATAAAGGCGATTGATTGGCGCAGGTGTTACAGCGTAAGTCCACCAATGTGAATGTAACGAGTGGGAGTATCATCACTAGTTCTATTTTTTCCTAACCTTGACCTCTGAATACAGATAGGTGATGAGCAGGCAGAACAGCTTTTGTAAAATATTTTGTTGTTTTGTTTCCTTGTAGACATAAAATATTTGTTATTAGTTTTCCTTTGCAGATTATACATTGCTGTTTAGAAAAATTAGTAAATCGTTGTAAATGAATGTCAAAGATGTACGCTCCCCAAGTTATTGTGGAAGTACTGAAAAATGGTAAAAAACAAATGAGGTTGATCAAAAACAGAGAAAAGTTGTCAATGCACCCTAATATTACTGCAGTTACAGTACACCCCACATATTTAAAAAAAATTACGTCAAGTTTTTCCTCTTTGTATGCCCGAAAGGTCAGTTTGGAAAGGTCTTTGAATGGGTTGTGCAATTCACATGTATTTTACTGTTCTTATATTGTACAATCAATATATTGTAAACTTCACTGGAAAATATTATTTATGCTGCAGGAGCTCGTAATGTAGGCCTACTGTATATTCTTTCAACGATTGGAAAAGCCAAAGTTGCACTTCCTATAGGTAGCTAATTGATATTACCTTTGGTGTTTTGTTTTTTTTAAATCTAATTTTTACCATTATACATTTTTAGTTGGTAGTTTTCAATGGATTTCAATTTTCAATTTTCAATTTCAATTTCAAAGGTCCTGGTACACTCATGTTTCTGGTTTTCCTAAGATTCGATCACTAAATATACATATGACTAACAATATACAGTGTCGTATTCGCTTTCACTGCCGTATGCTCAGTAATGTGAAATATATGGTCGACTGCGCATTTTCGCGAACTTCCCAGTAATTGCGTAGTAGCCTGATTTTATTATCCGTTGACAACATAACCAGTGATATTTAGGACTTTTATGGTATTGACAATGTTGTCCAAAATTTGTTGTATAAAATTAGCATTAAATCACAAGATAATTTTAAATTTTTGTTTGGAAATTTCCAACCGAAAAAACCAACATTATTGTGTAAGTTTTATGTAAGAACCTTCCGAGATACATGTGAATTGGATTACCTATCATAAGCAGAGTAGGATTAAGTCTGTCATTAAATATGTCATTAATATTAGTTTTAGCACTGGCTCACATTCAATCATCTGTTAAAGTATTCATGATGTTTGTCGTCATTAGTTAGTCTTGCCTAAGGTATGTTATGGTATGCTATTATAAAGCAATTATGCTGTGGTTTTTGTGTCTGTTTTTGTCGTTGATGAGTTATGCTAGTAGCATTGTTTTGCTGGTGTCAGTGAGCTACGTATGCTTTAACAGTAAAGGAGAGTATCACAACAGAGCTGAAGATGAGAGGCATTTAGTGAATTTTAGTAGACCAAGATACATAACTTACATTAGACAACAGATAATTACTTATGTTGATGATATTATAGCTAATTCAGATTTACTTTTTTTTTCATTAAACCGACAAAAAATAGCAGCACTGACTCTGATGGTAGTGAAAGTAATATTTTTGTAAGAGTAAGAAATATTGAGGAGGATTGTTTTAGCTTTGTAGTGATTGTACTTTACATCGCTTTATCAATGCACAAAAAAGGTATAAAAACAAACTGAAATATTGTTTCCAAGTCTATTTATAAAAGCCTTTTATGAAATTTTTTTATATGAAATATTCCAGATTTATAGGCTCATAAAATTATTGTTATGAAAATGAAATACAGATCAACAACAAACCTAGGGCTCAGCAAACGTTCAGAGTATGACATAGCAGAACGATAGAACCTCAGCACATTTGCTATTACGCAATCTAGACAGAAACAGGTAGCCACTCCCAAATTGATTCATTATACCAACTACCTAACTGTATATGTAGAAGTGAAAGCATTAGCTCTGGCTACTATGCTTTTGAAATGCACAAAATGCCATTTATTTGCGTTGCAATTAAATAGCTTGGCTATCTATCACAAACAACTCAAGAAAACATGTTTTTCAACTCTTAATGAAATTTTTGCCATAAAATTTGGCCAATATCTTATAATTGAGTTATATAACATATATTATAGATGTTATATAACCCAATAATTAGATATTGGCCACATTTTCTGGTACAATAATAATAATACATTAGTTACTTATTTGGCTTCAGCTGTTAGCCAAACCTAAAAAAACAGCAACCTATATGGGCTAGGGGCGCTTATCGGATCCAATCATTAGTATTTACAAGTTTGGATTAAACCAAACAATGTTCTTCTGTTTTTTAGGTGTGAGCTATCATCACAAACTTGGAGAATGATTAAGCTAAGCTCCTTTTTAACTTCCCAACCTTTCATAAGTTTCATTATCTTTTTAGACAGCCGTTGCCTGTTCAATTAGAACTCCTGGCATTCAAACTGTGGTTCATTGTTCAATTCTCAAATAAGCTCCTATGGATGGCCAGATCTACATCAACCCCTGAAATGTTCTGTTAGCCAATGTTCTCCGCTAATAACTGTTACTTGTTATTGCTATAATAGTTCAAACAGATTGTGTTGGCACAAGATTGTCCTATCATACGGTAGTTTTCAATTATTATCATGTATGTTTTAATAGGAGTTGCATAATTTCCAATTAGGGATTTTAAATGTTTTTCAATTTGATGAATCCAAACATCTATGTTTAGAATGATTGTGATTAGAAATAATCACTCCAGAGCAACGAGCTATGGGGATCAGTGAATGTCCAATTTGGCGCAGCAGACCCTCAATGCAAGAGTAATTACGTAATACCTATGGAGTGTCTCCAGCTGGACAAAGGATGAGAGAAATTAACAGCAAATGACGCAGCAAAAGTGTAGCAGTGCCCGGCTTTGATAGAGACACACTAATTAAGGCAATGCCATTTCACTGTCAATCTGAACTTTGACGTTCTTACTTACTCCAATGCTTTTAGTAAAAGGCTTTCAATAAATTTTAAAGATGTTGTATTTACTCAGATATCATATATATTAAACTGAAAAAGAAAAGATTTAACAAAAGTTTTTACTGCTGCCCAATGTAGCAGTGTTTTTAAACTACTGTCATTGACAATCAGTTAGCCATGATGGATTAAGCATGCCGATAGCTTGTGAACTGTATACTGTTTTAAAGCATTGCAGAAAGCCCTGCAGTCTTAAAATAAATTTCATAGACATACCAGATAGGTGAGCCTTCCAGAAAGCATTTAAAAAGCATTAAAAGACACCTATATGCTTCAAATATATTTTTTTCTAAAGCATTTTATGCACTATGCATATATTGTTTTTTAAATTTGTGCTCAAATTCATCCCCGCTTTCATCATTGCCTTTTGAACTAATGATTTGGCAAGTCTCTTGCAGTTGTTGTTTTAAAAATATAATGATATATTGTATATATATATATTATTGTGCACGTGGTAGCGTATAAATTAAAACCATCAAAAATTTACAAATCCTGTAGTGAAGTTTATCTTATCTTGAAATTATCAGTGTGGCACTCCTTTGTCTGCGCATGCTAAGGTGAGGCCGGGTTCAGACCTGGGGACAGCTGCGTAATCTCGACTCATTATGTATCCAACAGCTGGAAAGCAAACAAATTGTGTAGCTGCGTATGGGCATAAAATTAATTTAATTGCGCAAATGACGACATTTCTTTCTGTAGGACATAATAGTCGCGCACTCTGAGCTTGTAGTCCATGAGCGATCGCTTGCATAACAGGTACTCTGTCACGCGTGTCTTAGATGCCATATTGGTTTGAACCAGGCCTAAGTAAGGCTGTAAATCTACCTCATTCCATCTCGTTACAGTCAGGCTTTTAGCTTTAGTTTCTGATTTAGACAAACAAGGATAGGCTAAAACTCTATTTAAGAAATAGGACAGATAATGGAGGTAGCAGGTATGTGTGCTTATGCTTTAGCTCTGGCTTACCATGTACCTTGGGGATTACATTGAACTAAAGAATTTGTCGTTGTCACTCATCCAAAGTAACAAAAAATTAGGACTTTTATTAGAAGCCTGAATGATTGTAGCCTAACATTTATTTCATGTTCATGTTTTAAACGCAGTCATTCTGACTTTATATATGTGTTAGTCGTATAACAACTGAAAAGCAGAAAATCAAAGAAGAGAAAGGCTGTTATGAATGCTTAGATATAAAGTTATAGGGAGCAAAAAATATGCAGGTACAAAAACTCACCTGACCGCGCAGGCCAAGACAACATATGTAGTTTTAAAAGCTGAAGATAACTGTAGAAATGTCAAGTGATTTGCAAGAATTGAGAGTCGCTATCCTTGGTAATGTTTCCGTAGATATGGATTACAGAAAAATGTTGTCTTGCTAACTGGTTGCTAGATGCATGCTTTACATTAAAGCTTCGAGGTCGCGAATGATAAGTTTTTCAACTTTTTAAAGATTTCAAGGGATTCAAAAATGTACAGCAACTGTTTCAATAATATGGTTTACAGAAGGATGTTGAAGAACTGAATAGTGAAATGGTATATACAGTCAAACATGGATAACTCGAACTTCAAGGCACCGAGCAAAAGTGTTCGAATTATCAGAGCATTCAAGTTATCAGAGCACTGTCACAAGTCCATATATTTACTTATTTATTAGTAGATACATGTACATATACAAACTATAATATAAATCAAAAGCACAAATGGTTTGTTTCAAATTAAATGCTTCTAATGTAAAGTTTAAAACGTTTTCATGAAAAAGTATAGAGATTTTTCTATCACTTGAGATTGGTTTGTTGTTTGAGGTGATGTTATTGCCAGGACGTTTTTCAGATTGACATTGGCAAAACTTGATCATTGTTGAAATGCTCAAAAGAAAAGACAATTTATTCTTTTGGGGTTTTACCCACGATCAATTTTGCCGTTTTTTCTTGAAGTTTATGCAGATTACCTTACTTTACCTGGGATTCGTTAAGAGCAACACTCCGAAGCAGTTCAATTAGAAGTTTTACGAGGTTTTACGGTACATTCTATATCACTCACGCTTTTTTAATAGATACTTATTGAATGTACATACGTATTCTGTGTTTAGGTCAAACGATGAATAGTTTTTTGTAGCTCAGACAACGTATACGTTTAATTACAACATTTTTTAAGACGTTTTAAACATTCAACATTCCGACGTTGATTCAACACGGAATCAACGTCGGAAAACTATTCATCACGGGCTAGCCGAGTCACGCACTCAAGGATTTTCGCCACGCACATACAAAACAACATGCGATTTTTGTTTTGTATGTGCGTGGCGAAAATTCTTGCGCGCGTGACCCGGCTAGCCCGTGCTACTCATTGTATCGCAGTATAAATCAAATTTCACCAAACTTTTAGAAAAGTCGTTGACAAAAATATTTTGCCGATGGTGGTAATAACGACGCTTATGAATTACGAAAAGATGAAGTTTACCTCTATGGCTTTGAATAGGCCGTTTCGGTAGCTGTTGGGCAAAAAAACAGTTCGAATTAACAGTGTTGAGTTCGAGTTATCTATAGCAATTTATCATTACGTGGGAACGGACCAAAGAAACTGTTCGAATTAACCATGTTTTCGAGCTATCCATGGCCGAGTTATCCATGTTTGACTGTAATTTATATTGTAATATTCATACAAAAATTATTTCCGTACCATATGCTTATCAAAGCTTCCATTGCAAGGCAAAAGTTAGCAGTAGTTCATTTTTCAGTATAGAAATTTAGGACGAAAAATGGATGTAAAATGAGCAACATTGTATAATGCTAGAACTACATGTAGCATCAGCTTTGCTAACAAGGCTTTGTGAAGGATATTAGATACGCATGACATGAGAAAAATCTTTTACCATGGATGTTTATATTATTGAATGATATTATTAATATTCCCAGTTGCAGATATTACTTAAGAGAAAATGACTATTTTGCCATAAGCTTAGCTTTTGAACATTTTTTTGATTGGCTAATCAACCATGATACAGATACATGCAAAATAATTAAGCTCTCTGTATACACATTAATATGCTAGTTAGCAACAAATTTGTGTGTAGCATTAGCAAAATCAATGACTAAAATTTGCTTTATAGTTTTCCAGTGTGCTGCAGGACCCTTTTTGTCTCTTGTGAGCTTTAGCTTTCAGAGCCAGACATTACCCAGTTCAAGAACTGAAGGTCATAATCTAGTAGCTAGCATTATTTAACCATCCATTTGTATATAGCTGAGGGTATGGCATTATGTAATAGCATGGCTGGGGGTTGTTTAGTTCAGGCTAATCCCATCGGCCACTGTCAACACCTCGCTGGCACTTGTTACACGCATTAATCATGCTTCTTTGTCTAATGGTGCGTGTACACTGGCCGATTTTGTCATCCATTTTGTCAAGCACAGACCAATTTGATGAGTCGGTGTCGGCATCGGTAGGTGTGAGCAGAGAGATCGGTGTTGGTGCTGATTTGAAAGTCGGTGTCCGGTGAATCCCAGCAGCTCATCAGCCAAATCATAAGCCTCTGATTAAATGAGCCTAAGCTTTAATGGCAGTTCTAAGTTCTAGGGCTAGGTTTAATGAGAGGCTAAGAGACTGTCATTAAACTTTCCCTAGTGCTCTTTCTGATAGTGAGCTTTTATTTAAATTAATTAAAAGTGAATAGCCAGTTGTATGACTACTACTAGTACTACTACTAGTTCAACTACATGTACTACTTTAAATGAATTTGCCGGCCCTTACTTGGCACGATCTAAATTATTTCATACAGAAATAAATTGAGTGTGATTTTATTCAAGGTTTTATTAGCGAAGAAAATTTACTAGCCGAGGAGCGTACAGCCATTCGCTCTGCCTACTAAGTGAGCGTTGCGCCCTTATATACAATAAAATTGCCCGTTCCGGCTAACGGAACCGAGTAGGAACACCAGGTAACAATGTTTAAATGGCCAATAATTAGGCCCACTAGTGCGTTGATATGACAACATAAACGACGACAATTGATAGCCTAACGAGTAACAAGGCTATAATAAAAAGGAAAACACATATAATAAAATATTTGTAGACATAAAATATATACAAACATATAATTACATATAATACAGACTGTCAGAGCTCCCGCAGCTGATCCTGCCATCAACAAAATCAAATCGTCATCGGAAGATTCCATTCGGCATTCAGTAGTTGCTTCTAGCGATAGTAGTAGGAGCAGTAGTACTAGTGTAGTACTAGTATATAATTTTCCACATCAAATGCGTTGATTTTTATGTGTACTCGTCTTTGCGTGGTTGGGTGAAGGTCAGAACGGCGAAGCGCTGTGATTGGCTGTTGGTACCGAAAAAAATGGTTCGATCGTTGCAATGTAAAGGGGAGTCGGTGTCGGCACCCATACGTGAAATGTCTGAGGTACCGGTCTGAGTCAGAGTATTGGCACCTAATCGGAGTCGGTCCTGGCCAGTGTAAACACACATAACTTGTGATGTACTGTCTAACTGGTCTTGGTCAACATGAATGCATGCTCACCATCAATTGTCTTTTTTTCTGTAGATTCTGCAATCGTGTTTCGTAATGATGCTATGATGCCTGACTTGCTTTTGGTTGCAGGTATGTACTGACAAGATAAAACAGTGAGACTCTTTTTTCAATTTTATTTTCAGGGTTTAATTATATGGTCTATAATTTTGATAACAACTGTGACTTAGTCTTTAGCTGAACGCCCTCTTTTCTTGTTATTTTGTTACTGTTACTCATGCCAACAAGAAATTTAAAAATCATATTGTTCTAACTAATTATAATAGGAAAGGGTGGAGTACTATTTAAGATAGCGTTTTTTCTGTAGACCCACATTACAAAAATCATAATTAGCAATCAATATAGCTCTGGTCATGACATTAAAATTAACATTTTTGTGGTTTAGTGTCATGCTTAGCCTCTGAACATTGATTTCAATGTTTTCCAATGTTTCTAACTTGAAAGTTTTGAACTCTTGAGATTACATCATACTGACCCTCTTATAAAGCTTAACCCTGTCTATAACAAATATGATTTCATCTAGTTCTTAATAGCCTAGCCGAATAACCTTACCCACACTGTGTAATACTGTCCTGATTGTATTGTGGCTGATTTTTGTTAGTACAAATTAGGGTTTGGTACTAGCAGTGAAACTCACTGAAAATTCATGGGGTTATCTTCTCTCAAATCTTGTAATTAGAAAGTTTGAGTATTTTTATCTTGTTGGCTAGAATTTAGACTGCTGCGTGTGAGATTTGGTGCTTGAATTATTTGAACAGAATGGATTAATGTTGGGTTTACTGGGACTGAAAGATGTGTGATATTCAACAACCAGGCTTGCTACGAACTAATGCAACTATGAAAATAATTATAATTGCATTTCAATATCATGATGACTAAGCTGGTGTCTTGTAATAATTTAGGTTGTACACATAAAACACCATAGATATAGCATGTTTCAGTCAGTTCTACTAGTACAATTAAATATGACATGGAGTCGTGTAGTGTTTTTATAATTTTAGTCTCCATTCTTCTTATTTGAGATTCTGACGCTTGTCGCCAATGTTTTTTTGTAGTTCTACCTGCAAAATGATAAAAAGTTATTTTCACCTGTAAAATTACAATTTAAGTATATATATTGAACAATACTTAAACTGTTCTATGTACTCGAAGAAGAGATAGAGATAAGGTTTGAGTGATCAAAAAAGATATATGTGCATGCAGGGACAAGAACACTCCAGATAACCTAATCGCAAACCAAGAAAACCTCTGTAGTCATAAAAGCCGAAGAAACTGTAGAAATGTCAAGCGATTGGCAGTAGTCGAGAGTTGCTATAATTCATAATGCTTTGGTAGATATGAATTACTAAATAATTTTTCAGCAAGCTTAGCTTTTGAACCATGATACAGATACATGCAAAATAATTAAGCTCTCTGTATACACATTAATATGCTAGTTAGCAACAAATTTGTGTGTAGCATTAGCAAAATCAATGACTAAATTTGCTTGATAGTTCTCCAATGTGCTGTGGGACACCTTTTGTATCTTGCAAGCTTTAGCTTTCAGAGCCAGACATTACCCAGTTCAAGAACTGAAGGTCATAATCTAGTAGCTAGCATTATTTAAACATCCATTTGTGTATAGCTGAGTGTATGGCATTATGTAATAGCGTGGCTGGTGATTGTTTAGTTCAGAGAAATGGCTAATCCCATCAGCCACTGTCAACACCTCGCTGGCACTTGTTTACATGCGTTACTCGTGTGTCTTTGTCTAACTTGTGATGTACTGACTAACTTATCTTGGTCAACATGAATGCATGCTCACCATCAATTTTCTTTTTTTTCTGTAGATTCTGCAATCGTGTTTCGTAATGATGCTATGATGCCTGACTTGCTTTTGGTTGCAGGTATGTACTGACAAGATAAAACAGTGTGACTCCTTTTTAAATTTTATTTTCAGGGTTTAATTATATGGTCTATAATTTTGATAACAACTGTGTCTTAGTCTTTAGCTGAACGCCCTCTTTTCTTGTTATTTTGTTACTGTTACTCATGCCAACAAGAAATTTAAAAATCATATTGTTTTAACTAATTATAATAGGATAGGGTGGAGTACTATTTAAGATAGCTTTTTCTGTAGACCCACATAACAAAAATCATAATTAGCAATCAATATAGTTCTGGTCATGACATTAAAACAAAAATTTTTGTGGTTTAGTGTCATGCTTAGCCTCTGAATATTGATTTCAATGTTTTCAAATGTTTCCAACTTGAAAGTTTTGAACTCTTGAGATTACACCATACTGACCCTCTTATAAAGCTAAACCCTGTATATAACAATTATGATTTCATCTAGTTTTTAATAGCCTAGCCGACTAACCTTACCCACACTGTGTATTACTGTTCTCATGGTATTTTGGTTGACTTTTGTTAGTAAAAAGTAGTATTATACTCACTGGAAATTCGGGAATTATCTTCTCTCAAATCTTGATATTTAAAAGTTTGAGTATTTTTATCTTGTTGGCTAGAATTTTGACTGCTGAGTTTGAGATTTGGCACAAGAACTCTTTGAGCAGAATGTATAAGTGCTGAGTTTACTCCACTTGAAAGATGTGCAATATTCAGCAACTATGCTTGCTATGGACTAATGCAACTCGGGAAATAATTATAGTTGCATTTAAATATCACGCTGACTATGCTGGTGTCATGTATTAAGTTAGGTTTTACACAAAAAAACACCGGAGATGTAGCATGTTTCAGTCAGTTCAACTTGTTCAATTAAAATGACATAAAATGGTGTAGTGTTTTTATAATTTTAGTCTCAAATCTTCTGATTTGAGATTATCACGCTTGTTGTCAATGTTTTTGTAGTTGTACCTGCAAAACAAAAGAAAATTATTTTTCATTTGTTTTTACAATTTAGGTATAAGGAACAATACTAACCAAAACAGTAAATAATGCAGTATCTCATCAATGTTAGCCCTCTGAACCCTCACAGCTGGTATTACGGAATTGCGTAGGCTGTGGCAGAAACCTTAATGGCGGAATACAGGCTTCCATATGGTTCTGTTTACAAAATATGTTTTTAAGCAACAGCAAAAACTAATAAAATTAATTTTTTCGCAGGATGTTAGATTCTGAATTTCACTTCCATTTGTAACATTTTTCACTTATCTTTATCTACTTCTTTCATTATAATAACACATTTTATTAGAATGATATCGCGAAACAATCAATATGACTCATTCGTTGGTAGGTCATAAATGACTGTGATACAAATGTGGAATTTTATGATAATAAATATAAATTTCCAGTATATTTTGAGTCATGAAAGGATGATGAGTGTGCTATGGATGAATATTATCTGTAAATGTTTAATGAGTGTTTAAAATCGTGCGAACTTTTATAGTTTTAGCCCGAATAATGGTGACATACTGTTTTTTTCTGTTTGATGACATCTGCTGTAGGTTGTCCGACGTTTTGTACTGCTGTTTCACCAAATATCATTGCATTGTTAGCACGTTTAGCTATATTTGGTAAAAAATTAATAACTTCGGATTGCTGGACATATTGTCTAGGTTTACTGACACGCATTGATTAGATCGAGCAAGGATCAACGGGTTAAAACTCGGTTTCGTATCATGGATTTTTACAAGTTTGTATTTATATTTAACAACTATGATATTATCTTACATGTATTTACATAGCATTGTCTAATTTATTTGAAAATTAGAGCTTTAACTAGCAAATGTGGTTGCTGTCTAATGACACAGGCTTGGGTAATATTTCATACCAAGGGTTAGCACAAAGCCATTTGCATAGCTATTCATCCATAACATCTCATGTATTGCTTTTCATTTGACCAGCACTTTATGTATTTCTATATCAAATTCATTGACATACAAACTGGTGGTGACTCACGGTTCTTTCATCTATATAGGCCTGGGCAGTCATCAAGGTCCTCTTCCTTGCATTGTCTTCCGGAAGATTTTGGCGATGAGTAGATCATAAATGTCAGTTGAAGGCTTCTTCCCTGTCATTAGACACGTACCCAACCTAATTTTGAACAGCTGGTAAGTCATCATTGACTACTTGACTTGATGGGCTTTGTACTTAATGACCTCCCATATACTCTCAACACATTAGTCATAACTTATAATAAACTTTCATGGGTAGCAAAATCGTAAATGATACAGAATTTGAAGCGAACACGAGTCAATACACAAACCGGCTATAGGAAATCAATTGATTCTTCAGAAGATTGCGTCAGTCTACCCCAAACCTTCAAAATAAATATATTGATATATATATATATATAACAATAACCAATAAATAGATTTAAGAATTCAAGCAATTTATGTTTACACAAATTCTGTACCATTCACTATCTCACTACCCACTTTCGCCTTGAAATTCTAGAAAATTAGAGATGCGAGCTTGCAAGGTGGTTTTTGATGTATCACTAAATGCCCAAAGATGCGAAAGGCCAGTTACGGAAACTACATCACTCGGTTTTCCCGTCAGGTCTGCTTCAGATTTGTTTTAAAAAGGTTGGCTAAAAATGAGAGTATAAGCAAATCGAGAAGTTTCCAGCCAGGAAGAGATGATTTAAAAATTAAAATGAAGAAAAAATAGAATTAGCTCTAATATAAGATCAGAACGTTTTTTTCAAGAATGTTTTATTAAGCTGAATTCAGTTATATTAAATTTATACTTTAAGTTTGTTTATGCGATGCCACAAAAGTGTAGCGTACCAAGCGTGTTGCATCAGGTCTCTCTCTCTCACAATCATTAGTGCTATGATTCTCTGAAAGGTAAGAACTCCATACGGTATGCTACTGTATGGACTGCTGCATACTGCCACTACTCAAAATTATGTTGTACATAATACTGCTACATTTTAATGCAGACCATAACCTTTACATAGGTATTTGTAGCCTTGGGGGCATGGGTATAGAGCATGAATAGATAAAATCATGTATTTTTTCATTGTAATATCTCTTATTGGTAGTTTTTTAGAGGATGGCAACACAATAATTTATCTTTAGTTAATTTATATAAAAAACATTTTTGAGATAGGACTTTAAGAAAATTAACTTGCGAGCTTTTGTCCCAGAATGCATTTTGCTCTCATATCAGACATGACTGTACAGTACGCGCTGCTAAAATGAGATGATCAGTTCTAGGAACGTTTACATGATAAGGATTTTTCATTATAAAAATGTTAACATACATGTAAATTGTCTAAACCATTTCAGGACCTTTCCAAACTCGCTCATGTGAGAATCCGACTTAAATTCTTTTGAATGTATTGGCGGTGCCTTAACTGTATTATTGGTTTTCATCGACAACTTTTCATGATCAACCTCATTGGTTTAATAGACCATGATTGTGGTAATTTAACAATAATTTGATGAAGAGCGCATAGTTTGACGTGACAGCGACTTACAACAATTGACTAAGAAAAAATAGTTTCACTATAAAAAAGCGATAGTACCTTTTCGTCATCTATTCGTTCTTAAGAGCTCAAGATTGCAACTCCAACTCGTGACATTCAGATGCACCGACCAATAGCCTTAAAGTATTTATCAACAATTGCACTGCTATATGTACCTATTCTCTGTTCCGTTGTCACTTCAGACAAATTATCACAAGAGTCAGAATGTCATGGAAATAGTATGTATTATATGTATAATGCTTTATGTACAGTGTTGGGAAAAAATCTTTGTCTGCCTGTTTAAGTAAGTGTAGCACTGCAATAAATTCATCATAATTTGAAATATTTTGCACCGCATACATAAAACCCTGTATCAAAACAATCCTAATGAGCTGAAAAATAGAAATAACTAGATTTTAAAATTGCCAAATATCTTCTATTGTATCAACCGCTGCCTACTAATTCACACTGCATACCAGAAAATATGTCATCGCAAATTTCGTTATTATCTCTTCTTTAATTATTTTCTAAATTGAAAATAACAGTCTTGTACTGTTATGGGCCCAGAAAAAAGCCATTGGGGTTGTTTTGCATTTTAATATTTTATCTGGTAGCCTTTGCAGACTATAACCATTCTGCAGCCTTAGGCATGCTGTGAACAAGCCTCACGAGCGCTTGAGTGTTCATAATCTGAAACCAGCAATCATGTTGGACAGCTGGTTTTTTCAAACGCCTTGATCGTGGTAGATCTTTGGTGGTTTGATGCTGCATTCATTTCTTTACCACTTAATTTTCTTTAGATTGAAATACTCTAAGCTTCTTCACTATTTTTCTATTGCTCAGATTGCCCATCGTATGCAGGCGAATGATGAGGTCGTTGACACATTTCTTATCCATGGTTGATGTTGACGCTGGTATGAATTCTGGGATCTCTAGCTGTTCCTCTTTTAACAAGCAAAACTGTAAACCTTTGCTGCACATGCTGTCCAACAGGATCTTTATTGTTGTGATAATATTCCACTTGAAAATTAATAATGTCATATTGCGTTTGAAAATGAGTTAATAAGCACTGATTCACATTGATTGGCCTATAAATGATTATTGATCCCTGATTAACCGTAATTTTATTACTGATGATGTCAACAAGATCTAATGTTAATTTACTTTTAAATGATGCATGGTTTGTCAGGGTTTAATCCCTCTACACGACTACTACAACAAATTTACCTAAAATGGGCAGTGAGGTTTGAGGTGGACAAATACTTTTTGACACCGCTGTATGTCGCTTTCTTTTCTCGCAGGTGTGGCGAGACAGACTAACACTCAAATCAAACTTTAGAACTCGCCCGATGATACACTTTAAGTTATATGGAGTTTTTTACGCGGTACGAACCAAAAACTTCACAAAATTGCCCGACTTTTTCTAGAATTTATGCTATAGGAGATATACGTTATAGGAGCATATACTTTACTCTAAAAGACCATGTGAGTTTGTGAGGTACAAATATCATGTTTAAAGTGTGCAATAGCTCCCATGAAGGATACTTTTGCTCCCTCATCATTAATTGAACTTGAAAGTTTATTGTGTATTATCTAATTTTTATCACTTTTAGCCTTCCTTGTCCTCTAGCGCAAAGCCGACCTATTGCTCCTAGATGTGACTCTGGCAGTTATGGAATAAAAGTGCAAGCTGAGTTATCAGTAAAGATTTTGACAGAACTGTTCATGAAGTGAGTGCGAGAGTGCTTTAATTTCAATGCTGTAGTTTATCCCATTTTCTTTCCACTTAACATGGAATGTTTGATTAGTACGATATTTTAGGCAGTTTGAGGCCGCTTGTTTTTGGGACAATGTTTAATTATGGCTGCTGATGTACTGGCGGTTAAGACATTTGAAAAGCTGATAATGGTGTTTTTATAAAACCCCGACAACAAATTCAGAGTAATTTTTTGCTTTGTAGCATATTTGACTCAATAGAACAAGTGTTATCGCTGAAGCATTCTCTTAAGGTGAAAACAAATTAGGCGATAATTAGAGCGATATTGCGTTAGAGCTAATCTGCGTTAAAATTCACTCAGCGTGTTCATGCAGAGCGATAAAGCTAGAATTTCTCTACACAACTTTATTGCTAACGAGATGCATTTCGATTGGTTAGTTCTTACCAGAATGTAATTTTACGGCGGGTAATAATTTCTTACCGATGTTCAACAACGTTCATCAGCTCCAATTTTCTATTTTGTTACGAAACATCTTCAGAACGAACACTCAATTGTTCATGAATTTAATAATAGCACTCCCAGTTCTGTCTATCATAACAAAATTTAAAAAAAAAACGAGTTGAAAACCAACATCCGGAGTCAATCGTTGCGCCGGTTGACCATCTTGAGAATGGTAAATATTTAATATATTAAATATGAAAAACCACTGCAAAATAAAATATGTATAAAAAATTGTAAAAACAATACAGCTAAAAATACAAGAATGGTTTTTCTTTTGTCTTCTTGTAGTGTAGGCAGTGTACACTCTTTGAAAGGGAGATAGGTTTAATAACAAATGTGGAGGTTGTTTATGTTGTAGCCTAGACGACGACATTTTGACTGGCCTAAATTTATCAACAACTCCGAAAAAACTAATGATACGGATTTTTATTGGCAGTTTGTGAGCGTGCCCATTATATCATTTTGCTAGTAAATCGCTCGAGTGTGTTTATGCACGCACCAGCGATATCTTCGCCCTCATGACGCTTGCAATAAAATCGCCTAGTGTGTTTGGACCTTAAAAGCTCCTTGCTATATTTTCACAAAAGGTGAATATACCTAAACCTATACATATACTAATAAGGTAACTTACTTCCTCAAATAGAGTTGGCGTTCATTAAAAAGATGGCGCTCGATTTTCAAAGCAATCTCCTGATGTGGTCCCAAATAGCGGTGCCAATCAAATCAAGGTGCATTCAAATATAGGTTTAACGGTAGCTCACTTTCAACATTTTTTCCAATACCAAATTGAAGGTGGTCATAGACTCTGTGCATAAAGTCCTCATCAACTTATTTTTTTATACAATGTTAAAATCTTTGTTCTTTTGTAGAAGTTGTTTAATCTAGAGAACGAAGATGAGCTCACCACGCAGAACTATTGTTCTTTAATCATGTTCTCACAGAACTAATCATATTGGCCTACAAGTGTTTTGAAAAACTGAAGGGTAAGTTGATGAGTCCTCTACTTTTTGTAGTCCTAATCTTCTGATAATTAAATTGGGCTTTGATGACTAAAGTGAGCTCTGGAGACTGCAGTCATTACATTGGGTAGTTGGCTACACTAAAATACTATAGCACTGACAATCCGCAAAAACAGTAAAACAATAGTTATGAAGCAAAATAACCATGTATGGAGTGGCATGTACAATTGATATTTAAATTGTACAAATACAATATCAAAGTATTAAAATATTAACCATTTTTAAAGATTGAATGTATTTCTTAATGAGTGTAGCCTGGGTTTTCTGAATGGAAAAAGTATAAAACACAATCAGATTTTGGTCTAGTCCATTAACTGAGTGCGTACAACAGGCTGCGCAGTGCAGCTCAGCACAATGTACGCTTATAACCAAGAGCAATGCGCTAAAAAATATTTGTACAAAACATTTCTTATTAGTGAGTAGGCAATTAGTTAGCCGGTCATATGTGTACCTAATAGGAAAAAACCAATCGCCATCCTGCATCTAACTAATAGAAAACATGTTAACAGCCAACAGCGACCAAAGTTTTTTGAGAATCATTATTTTTGTTTTTACAGTTTATTATTGCAATAAACAGCTGTGTTAGACCTTTACAGCTACCAAGGTTTTAGAAATGGGCAATAAATAAACCTTTGGAAAATGGACTACTGATTGCTACCTATTGTATCAGCAAAAGAGGATGAGAACCTGACCAAGCTCATACTGCAACACACTTTTTAGATTTTTTGTCGGTAACATTAGGCGTAAAACCTTCTGCTGATTAATGTGTATGTTAAAAAACTCTGATAGGCGGTGTGGTTCATAAATAGGGTCATCTTAATCTGAGGGCACACTTCATTGGTGAAAATTAGGTCTTTATTAAGAGCCATCACATGTAGGACAAATTAATGTACCAAAGTCTGTTCTATTCTAATAAAAAGTGTATTACGCTATTCAATAGAAAAATGATATGGTAATGATGCTACTACTACCAGGCACAATAGCCTTTTAGCTTTTACTTTGAAACAATTTTTATTTACCCTTTATGGCCACAATGTTTGCGCTTTAATTCTGGAATTGTCTGTTTGTGTAATAATGTTCTATCTACCAATCTTTCATACAAATAAAAGTGTCCTCAAGAACCCTGGCCATCATTTTTAGCTGTTTTTTTATGAAATCTAGAGGCATTTGAAACGTTCTCTCTTCCAACAGCGTCCATAATTTTTTAACCTTGTCTTAGCATTTTACAACAAATTGAAGGGTAAAAGTAACAATTTGTTCAAAACTTCATGAACTTGTAGTATGGCTCTTACTCTGTTTTTTTTACACTAAGCCTGCTTATAAAAATGCTGATGAAATGCAGTTGCATTTAAGTTCTGCATAAATTGTCTAAATTGTTTTTTATCACGGCTTCATTAACAAATAAAAGACTTGGTAAATTTTGATCTTGCAGCCATTTTTCCTAATTGTGCACACAGTATGATGCTCAATTACAACAAGGCATGAAGTAAATGTAATACGAAGCAGTTTTTGCACTGATTTCTTATGTCTTATTTTTATGTTGAAGCTGTTTCAGTGTGAACTCTTAAACTACCAATAGTACAGCTCGTTTGGCAATGTGTTTCTGTATGGCCAAGTGCTGCATGATGCGGCTTTAGCAAGCTTTTGTACAAATTGTTTCCGATTACTGATTAATTAGTAAATTATCTTATTACATCTATACCTGATTGAAAAAAGCTATTATTTGCATATGTTGAGCAAATAAGAATGCGTTTACAACCTGAGCATAGTTTTGCTTTGCAAAAACTTGTTTTATGAAATCTTCTTACTGATGACCAGTAATTTCAGAAGCAATACAGCCATAAATGGTTACTAACTTCAGATCTATAGACTGAGCAACTTTATTGAGCAATAGTACTAATGAGAGTAATTATGTTCATCAGATTAGTTAACATGTAAACTAATAATATTCATAAATCATCCGACTAGAGTTTTGTGCTTACCTCACAGTAATTTCAAAATGGACGAAAAGTGGTCCCTCTCACTCGACAACTCGTTTGTAATATTTTTGGGGGCATGAACTAACATAAAAACTTATGCTGACAAACTTGCTATAAAAATATTGTTAATAAACAATTGAAGTGTAAAGTTATAACCATTTATACACTCTTTTAGAAATTAAGTTTCACGAAACACTTATGTCGCGGTAGAGAGATCCATTTGGTAGTAAAGGAGTTGAAGTTATCAGCAGGTAGATCATATGGGTTGCGGTCACAAAAAACATGGTTAAGTCGCAAATCACGAAGTTGAGTTATTCGACTTTGAAGTTGCACCAACTGAACTTATAATATTGGTAACAAATTTTGTAACCTGTAGGTCTGGACCAATCAAATAATGATCTTTCTGAATCTGAAGTCAGTTTAGCCAATAAAAGTATTTTACCATCGAAAAAAAACTTAAAACCGTTGCTATGCTAAACAAGAAGTACTGAAAAATGGTGTCCGCTAAAAATAATTGTTTCTTTTTTGCCGATTTTAAAGGTAACTTTGACATTTTGGATGCTTGTAATGAGTACTTTGGTATTCTAACTGATGTCAAAAGCAGTGAAAGTAAAGGGAGTTGTGGTGATATTTTCCTAACGATTCTTACAAGATTACTACAATATTTAATAATAAGAATAATTATTCAATTTTTATAAAATTATAATCAGATTTAGTTATGAGAATAATTATTCGAGTTTGCAAGGTCGAAGTATATAGTGACCGATGGTGTGCAATATGTTACTGTTGTTAATTTTCTAAAGATTTGGTTGATGATTTGGGTGTGCCCAATATCGCGATACAATCAAGCTGTTTTTAATATCTGCAAAAATAAGTAATACACTTGCTTATAAATATACAGCTATTTCTTTGACAACCAGCTAAAATCTGTTTAGATTTTTAAATTCAGCATAGTTTTTTGGATCCAAGTACAGAAATCTAGATAAATATCACAATATCTTGATATTGGTTGCTATGTCGTTTTGAAATGTAAACAAAACTTTACATTGGTTTCCGTTTCTCAAACTTTAATACCAGTTTTCTTGGAACTATGTTTTTGCACTAATGGTAGACGTGCTTCAGTTTTTTGACCATATAATCTGCTGCAATTAGGCTAGAATCAAAATTGTGTTTGCTAAATCTAGTAATCCCGACTTACCATGAATTCTGTGATCATGACACATATTAATAGTTAATGCACTGTTTGGAACTTATAGTGCTATTGTAGAACTACAATAAAAAATATGTCATCACTAACAGAAATTAACTACCAGTTTTGATTTTGTATAGGTGTCTTGTTTTCTATTACAGATTTTAATGTGTTTGCAGGACAAAATGAAGCAACTGCAAGAGGTTTATTATAGAATTTATTTCAAATTATGTTCTTATGATAGAACTTTCCGTAACAAACTTTCATTTGGCTAATACTTGTATCCATTTTTGACTAAAATAAGTCGAACCAATTTGTTTCACTCCTACTACCTGCCCTAAATTGGTGCAAATGGTCATCAGAAATGTGCTTTCTTTGCGCTGCTAAAATGGCCCATTAAATGTACTTTAATTTGATGAAAACTCAAATATTGGTTAATTATTGGCCTTTCCAAAATACCGTAAAATACTCATCTGATTTGCATGTACGACTTAGCTGCCCAAGTTGTCAATGCATGGTACTGGAGCTTATCATTTTGCTTGTTGAAGGTTGACTTGCAACAAAATTTCATTACGGTTATTTGGTATCAAAAGATTCACCATGGCTTACTCTGCTGTGTTGTGTGTGCAAAATATGGAGAACTGTGATTACAAGCTCTTAAAAGCTAAAAAAGAAACAGTTAATCTCCGCGATCCCGAAACCGCCGTAGATTGGAATCAATTCATTTCTCTGACATAGTAAAATGATTTGGTTATTGTTTTGACATGTGATCTTCTCACATGAATTGTAAGTTCCGTAAAAGGCTCAATATAAAACTTCTTGTAGCACTAATTTATGACATAAACTTTGGGTTTCGCCAAAGAGCTCTTACCAAATATAGATGCTCGCTAGTTCACAATTTTGTTTTGGGTTGATCTAATCGTCTAGTCGCAATCTGATCATGTGACCCATGCTTCCTGCCAAACAGCGCGCATAATTTCCGCAGCATTTTTTGACTATCACAGGTGACCAACAGGCTTGTCATGCTTATCAGATGATGATATGCATTCCTTCGAGCTAAGGTTAAAAATTAAACCATTTTTTACGGTAGGTTTTGAGATATCAGTGCTCAAAGTGACATCAATACAGTGATGAGGAAACAGATGCTTGAGGACAATAGACATCGTTTCATTGAATGCGTGAAGTGTAATTGTGAAAATATTTGAATGAATGAGGTTGCATGAAAGTGTAAACAGAAGCCATCTTGTTGAGCTACGTTCCATTTGACCCATGTTTGGAACGGGATTCTAATCTTCGGCAATTTCGTGATGGCGGCGATTAACTTTTCGCTTTTGAGCTTTTAAGAGCATGTTATCACATTTCTACATATATTGCACATGCAACACAACAGAGTAAGACATGGTGAATCTTTTGATACCAAATAACCGTAGCGTGAATTTTGTTGCAAGTCAACCTTTAAGCATTAGTAATCTTTTAGAAAAATGACAAGATTTTCTTTTGGAAACATACCTTTCAAGCAACAACGGTATGCGAGTGCCACTGTACGTAATTTTGATAAATATTCTTAAACTTCATAATCATTCTTAGTATTGACTAAGTATTATTGCATGTTTATAGTTGTCATGTTCTTGCATTCTGGTTGCCTGTCCACTGATGATAGCACTTGTACAGACTATATGTAAGCATAGTGTCTGGGATAGGAACTGAAACTCACAGTTAAAACCTATGGTGACCAGCTCTAAACTTTACTTTGCAATAATATCTAAAAGCCAAGTCCAGATCAGGGTCAGACTACTGACTATCAATTTTACGAATGAGTAATTGCTTTTGAAATACCACTTCAATAATTGAAGTCATTTTTTTAATAGAATATGAATAAGTTTTTACATTGCTTAACTCGCGTTCTTCTATTGCCTACAAATCACAATGGTGACAAATATCAAAGCTGGGATTGAGAGTCATAAGCTATAATATCAGATGCACTTCTGCTTGCTCAGTTTTTTCCTTTTTTTTGCAGCAAGCAATGAGCTTTCAAATTGATTAGCTATGAAAAGAGTTTAATTCAAATCGGAAAATCATTCATTCAAAAAATGTGATATTTCTATTTTGTTATTACTATTTGCAGGGTGTTGCTATAACATGTTCTGCACCCACTCTGGTGCTAGACAAGTTATCTAAAGAATTGGCGATTCAAGGTTACAAAAGCTTACATATTTGGGGAGGTTTCTGGTCAGAGGAGAGCGGACAAAGGAACTTAGTGAAGGTAAATTAGAGTGTCAAAACACCAAAATATTGAGTGACATAGAATGAACCTTGGTGAAAAACAATATTTTTTTAGATGTATTTTACAAATATTGAGATGAAAAATTTTGTGCTAGTCCGAAAATTTCAATAATATGTATTTGGACGATGTATCTAATAGTATGCAACAAGCTATAGCTTTTTTTAACTCTGAATGACACTTGTATTGCTTAACTTGCATTTTTGTACCATTTACAATCTCTGTTTGTGAGAAATGTACCTTTTGTTCCAAATCCTGTTCGGCCTGTCATAGCTGTTTTTTGCAGTCACCATTCAATTTTCGGGATTAACGGGGACCAGGGTCTTTTGTGGACAGTGAAAACCCACAAAATAAAAAGTAATGTTTTTTAAGTATATTCATTAATAAGCCAAACTTTAAGGCCAAAACACTTGCATTGTTTCATAAGCATAATGTATTTGTTTCCTATGTGAAAAGTAAACTTAAGTTCCTTTCATTGACTTTTAGGTCATATTCTAACTTAAATCCAAGTATTTTAACTCAAATTATGAATTTTTTGTAGTATGGGCATAGGTCAGATTTTTATCTGGTTGGAATAGCTGTACAGCAAATTTTGCTATAATGTACATGTATACCTATTATAACGCAAATTCCTCTCAATGTAAATAATTTATGTAAAGCTTTTGTTTGACCAACATAAGTAATGCCATATAGGGTAAAGTGTCAAGTTGGTGAAAGTTCCTAAAATTATTAACAAAATTTTCATAGTTGTCCTTAAAAATATCGCTTACATTCTTGCCAAACTTGAGCAATGATGAGATGCATAGGGTTCGCTATTATAGATACCAATACATTGTTAAACTAGTTTGTCATTAGAGATTGTCATTTTTGTCAAAAATATGTAAAATGATTCGCCTCGCAAGAAATCAGAAATATTTGAAGGGGATCTATCAGTGAAAGCTTTGGAGTGTTAATACAGACGGTTTCCTACTTACGAACATTCGAGTTACACACAACGGTACATACGAACAGGTCTGCGCGTATATTCATCGATAATACCGACGGTATTACCGACTTATTAGCGGCAGAAAGAGGCGCTACATAGAAGCATCACCTAGCATCCACCTTCCTCTGCCCAGTTCGTTGCAGGGCATTAGTGTGTGAACGTATCTCCAGTGCGTAAAGAACTTTTTTATTTTTCCTGTATGTATTGTAAAGGAGTTTGCCGACCTTTACTTGGCACGATCTAGACTAATAAATAAAAAGAAGAGAGTGTGTGTAGTTTCATTCAGCTTTTTTATTAGCGAAGGAAATTTCACTATTCGAGGAGCGTACATCTATCTGCTCTGCTCAAATAAATGAGAGCGCTCCGTTATATTCAGTAATATCAACTGTTCCGTCCTAACGGCAAACGGTGAGAACACCGGCTAACAAGGTGAATAAATAGGATCGCTAGCGAGTTGGTATGACAACAATAAAAGTGACGATAAATGATAGTGTTATAACATGATATCAGATATAACAATAGCATAACGAGTGAAACAACGGTATAATAAAAGGACGACACATAAAAAAGGACAACAAAGATAAGTTCTAGCATAACGATTAAAACAACGATATAATAAAAAAGGACAACACATACGATCAATAAGAAATGCTGTGTCATGGCCCGGCGTCCACCACAGTATTCTCTCCATTTTATTAAAAAGTTTTTTTAGTACAAACCAATTTACAGGTTACTTATACAAGCCTTAAACATACTAATATAAACCTTCGATATACTTATATACATGTAGGCCTTAAGCATAAGGTATAATACAAAATATAGCACTGAAGCAACTTACGACCAAATTCACTGTACAAACAATTGTTCGGAACGTAACTCGTTCGTAGGTTGGAGACCGTCTGTATACCAAGCTGAATGTCATGATATCTAGTCTCATCAAAATCTATCTTGCTCCCAAGCTCTTCCCGACGATGGATAAATGATAAGTCATACAGACACTGATTTTACTTTGTTAGCTAGCCGCAACAAGTATCAGCCTGTCTTTTGTGGCTTTTATTCACCTCACCTTCTGTTTGATCTCCAAATTCATGTTTACTACCTTCAAAACTGAATGTTTTTTAATTGTCAAATCAGTTGATATGAGCATCAGAGTTAAATTTTTTGATGACCTAGAATTTATTTTGGTCATCTCAAATAGTCTACGAAGATGAACTGTTATAAACGAGTGCATTTGCACAGACATGCTAATGGCAAAGAGTAGCTTTATCATATAAGCAGAGACTAAATGGTGTAAACAAAAGCTGAAAATCTGTTTTAATAGAAACTTCTAAACTATTTAAAGAATTTCAATAATGTCTATATAATTAATGATTAATGTATAATCCTAAATATTTAGGATTTGTTTGGAGTGCACGAGAGGACAACTCTGCTTTGCAGAGTAACCTGGCAGTAACCCTATGCTTAATTTGTACATGTATGCATTGCAGTGAAAGGCATATTCATACACACCAACCTTACAGTGTTAAAGGCCAACTGAATGAAAAGGGACCTTTATACAATTCATCGTCAATCTGTACATGGAAAAAAATTGACCGTGTAGACAGTTAGGAATTTTACTCAGCTCAAGATTTTGAATCAACTTGGCTTGTACCAACAAATACCCTGGCAGTGTAGAGTGCTGTAAAAGATTATCAGTTGCAATAATTATGCATTCAAATATTGCAAATTATTACAAGGTTAATTAGCATAGTTTTTGTAGTGTCAGTCTAGCAAGGTAAATGTTGCAAGTTCAAACCCAGCGGGATGCAATATTTTTCCATTATCCAACGGTGGCTTTATATGGACAGACACGGTTCTCATCACAGTACAGGCTGAATGTGTAAAGTTTTGTAGATTTTGGTGCATTTTGCTTAAAAATAAGAGGAATGGTAACGCTGTAATTATTAGTTTGTAAAATAAAGCTTTTCTTAACCCAACTATTCATTACATTTTATATTTAAAAGATACCATTCTTACCTAATAGTTTGACAAAAAAGCTTTAGCTTAAAAGAAAGCATTAATGATAATGTTTGTTGTTTTTTACTTTTATTGAGTTAACTTGTGTTAACAACATCGAAACAAGAATTTTTTAAGGCTTACTAGGTTTTTTTTTTAGGCATAACATCAACATAGTGAGAACTGCAATCTCTTTAGGGCAAACATAATTATGCAGAGTTTCAGTAGGAAAGCATCTTCTGTGTGACCTACATTTAGTACAGCCACCAATATAGCTAGCTGCAAAAGCCTACTCTTCAAGTTTCTGGCCAATCTCCTAAGCGTTATAAAACAACATGATGGAGCACACTTTTTAGTCACTATTGTTTTAAAGCTGGTTTGATATCTTGGGAAAGTCTGTAAAATGAGTAGTGTTCAACATTCTCCTAATTTTTAACTATACTAACAGGTTAATAACTGGTTTCTTTGCAGGTAGAGCAGCATATTTACCAGTGGAGGCAAAGTGGTCTAGATTACCTAACCTTCAAACAACAAGTTGATGTTCAATTTCCAAAAAGGCATCAAGTGACTGGAATGACATCCAACCTTAAAGTTCTTTCGGTAGCTGGGCGTGTCTTCAATCAACAAAGTTCTCTTGCGAATCGCCTCTAAGATCTCTAGCTAAAATCATATTTTAAACGTTGTGCAGAGCCATTAGTTACAGCTACCACAACTTCACACATTATACTCGAGGTGCCAGGAGATGGTCGCACAATTTGCAAGACAATTATAGAGCTCAGTGTTTTGAAGCTCTACAGCTTTATTTGACAGAAATAAAATAGTCCAATTTTGTTGATAAATGTTTTATGGTATTCTTGTGAATGCTTTGATTTTTAATCTTTTGGTAATGTAACAGCTGTTTGGCCTGCTTTTGATAGGTTGCTCCATTTGCACTAAAGACTTTTAGATTTATACAAACTCATTGTGTTTTAAGAATATTTTATTTGTCACCGTTGCACTCACTTGAGCAATTTGTTTGACGTACTTATATTTAGCTTTCCTTTTCTGTAAACTCAACTCCTTGACGGGGTTGCTTAAAGAGTCAATTTTTTTCCTTTTGAGTAAGTTTGGGCTTTTTTAAAGAAATATGCTGACCAATGTTGATAAATGCGAGTTAGATATACATGCATGCAACCTGCACAGTGTGTTCAATGTTACTGCATGGTTTCATCGAAAGCTCTTATCTGAAACCTTTTATAATCCAAAGGGCCCCACATATGCTATATTTCCCAGTTTTGCCTCAGTAGCAATGAATTGACTAAATCAAATTTTATAAGTAATAAATGTGGCCACAGGTATGCAAATCTCCCATGTTTGACATTTATGTTTTAAAAATTGGGTGTCTCTGACTCTACCAGGCATATTTGGCAGCATGAATATATGCACTGTTTTAATTAATATACGTTTTAAAAGTTTTATATTTGACAACTAGGATGGTTTCAATACCAATTACTTGATGTCAATACCATCCTAGCGTTTATTGCAACTTATTACAACTTTTTTTAAATGGACAAAGTGCTTGTTTTTGCCATGCATGCCCACTAACAAGGTATTAAGTGAAAGCATAAGTTTTCAATTTTATGAATAATACGTATGATAAACTTTAGATCAAAGCACACACAGATGTGCCTGAAAATCGGTTTTCTTAGGTTCTGTTGGCAAAATCCCTGAAATGGGGTTTCAGGGATTAGTTTGCCTTTTTAACCAATTGATAGAAAATTAAATGATGCAATAAAGGTTCATTACAAGTAAAAAGAACCAAACTAAATATCATAGTTAGCTAAATTTATATAAAAAGAAGAAGTAGAGCTTGGAACTAGGACTATCTAATTCAAGATATAAAAACATAATAGGAGGCCCTGAATTTAATGAGAAGATAACTTCTCTTGCAAAAGAGAAGACAACTCAGAATTTTGTATAAAAATTTTCAAATTTTACGCTAATGGGAGGTCCTCCATTTCAAACTACAGAGCCTCCTAACCTGCAAAATTTTCCAAAATGTTGAACTCTCCGGCAAAATTTATGCAAAATGCAAAATAGATACGTATGCGATCAGCATGACGAGTAGAGTTGTTTAAGCATGTTTCTAGCGAAGCCTCCTATCAGAAGCCTCCTATTATCCGAAAGCCCTATATCGTGGATATATTTTTCAAAGTGGCCTCCTATTCAATCTAATTTGACTATATCATAATCCATTTACCATAAAGATAATGTTCAAGTAAAATGTTTAGACTACCAGTTAGTATCGCTACGGCTCAGTAGTCCACATCAGACAGCTCTTAGCTTTAGGAATCAGGGTTGTATATTAGAAGACACAACATCATTGTTCAGGCTTGTCGACACATTTGGTTTTTGCTTGCCTACTTGCTATCATTTTCCATGTGATTTTATTTGCGTGTTTTATGCAAAATTTTGTGTCAACACTATGTACATAACCATAATCTGCAAATGGAGCATTTATTTTCTGTTTTTTTTGCATATCTGGCTAGTTGATGTTCTAAACCAGTCAATCACAGATGTCACTAAAATAATAGACATGGGCTTACATGTGATTCTTGATAGACTACAAAAGTAAGCTGAGCCTAATGAATAAACAACAGTCTATATATATATATATATATATATATATATATATATATATATATATATATATATATATATATATATATATATATATATATATATATATATATATATATATATATATATATATATATATATATAGTATATGTGGTTTACACTGTAAAGTAAAGTGCTCAATAATTGAGTCAATTAGAGCATGATGATGATGCAACCACAAATGGAGAGTGAATTTCCACCAGAACACAAATTACACAACAACAAAGCTGTTAACACCATGATCGGTAAACAATTTTTCCAGATCCTGGAGAGTGAATTTCCACCAGAACACAAATTACACAAAATCTTCAACAAAAACTCCGTAAAACTAAGTTATAGCTGTGCTTCTAATATCAACCACATAATTAGCGGGCACAATAAACAAGCACTATCACAACCAACCAACACCGACAGAAAATGCAATTGCAAAAATCGGGAAAATTGCCCTCTAAATGGAGAATGCCTTTCAAAATGCATAGTATATCAGGCAACCGTAGAGTCTGAAGAACGCGATGGGCAAGAGAAACAAACGTATGTAGGCCTAACCGAAACAACTTTTAAAACAAGACTAGCCAACCACAATACATCCTTTAAATATCCTACTAAAAGGCTACAAACAGAATTGAGTAAATACATATGGGACTTAAAAGACAAGAACATTCGCTATAATATAACCTGGAAGATCATCAAAAGAGCGCGATCTTACAACACATCAACAAAATCTTGCCAGTTATGTCTATGGGAAAAGTACTTCATCATATTCGAACCGAAGTTAGCCAGCCTTAACACTAGAAGTGAGCTAATATCCACATGCCGGCATGCCAGAAAACATCTAATTAGCTCAATAACATAATTTGACTACATAATTTGCTGTATACTATAATATATATATATCACACAATAGTATTAAGCCCTCAGCTTTATTAAGTAATTTTATAGCTTGTACATTATACATTTTAGTCATTCTACCTGAAGATTGCAACACGATTGCATGAAACTAATAGTAGTAATGATTTTAACCTGTAGTTTTTAATAAACTTTATATATATATATATATGTATATATGTATGTATATATATATATATATGTATATATATATACATACATAAATAGATATATAAATAGATACATACATAGATATATAAATATCTCCCTTTCTGGAGAAGAAATTGAAAAATGCTGGAATGTAAGAACAACTGTAATCCCAGTAGTCATTGGGGCACTGGGCGCAATAACACCGGCGCATAAAATGTGGCTTGCCCAAATACCAACAGCAATCAACTCAGGTGAGTTGCAGAAAAGTGCGCTATTGGGAACAGCTAAGATCTTGAGGCGAGTGCTCAAACTCCCAGGTCTCTGGTAGGAGACCCGAGTTAGAGCAGAATTTACCACCCATACTGGGTATCCGGGGTGAGGAAACAATTTTTATATATATATATATTGTGGAGGACTAGACAAATGTATTAACTATGCTCTTATCCTTAGATATCAATGTTCTGTATTACAACCTTATGTGTGTTTTTCTATTATACCCTATTATGTAACACTGCAGGGGTAATAAAACAACTTATAAACAGTTGCAGAAAATGTACTGTAATTGTAATGTAGTAGGTAATGTAGTGTTTATAAGCAGTTCTATTACCCTTGCAACGCAGGGCATTCACCTAGTAATAAATGAAGCGTTGTGCATGTCTTGACAATGTTCTAATGAACTGGAATGTATTGCAGAGATAAATTAATCATATTAGCAATGAGCATATTAGTCTTATTAGCAATGAACAAGATGAATGTTTGAAATATGTGATATATTATCTGAAAACCCACCTCAAAGAAGAATAATGGCTAATTTTGTGAATACTTTTTACAGAAGCAGCGGACCATTTTAACCTTAGCTCAAGTGTTGTTTTTGTAGGCCCAAATTTATTTTGGCTTAGTTTAACTTTAACTTAAGTGACCTCATAACACCTTTCAGAGGTACATGTATATGGTTTCATTTGATACCATGCCTTCAAAGTTTGCTCCATAATCGAATTAAGGGCAAGTCAGTTAATGTCAACTCATGCATACCTCAGATGTTTAGATTTGTCACTCTGTAGCTTTTAAATGAAGTAGACGTATTGAAAGTGATTGTTAAGTATCCCTACCATAACTTTGCTAGTAGATGAACTAGGAAGCCTCATACTAAGTCATACACTGTGAAAAGAAGAAAAGCGATGAGACATGATCAAAGTCAACTAGCATTTGCAAAGATTGGTGAAACATGTTTATTCATATAGAAGAGCAATAAAGGTGAAAAATTCAAACAGCAAGCAGTAAGCGCTGTAAAATAGTCAGCTTGTCTGAGGTTGGGTGAACAAAATCTTCCATAACATGACAAAAGCTATCACAAAGATTCTGTTATATATTCTGCTGATGTTCCAAGCTTTAGCTGCGGGTAACAACATCTGTAAGGGCAAAAGCTTACAAAGATGTTTGATGTCAAAGATAGTCATTGACTCCGCCCAATGCACTCGCGCAACTGCATCAAGCTTCGAAAATATAAATTCTAACTGTTTACATGTTTCAAAAAACAAATAAGTCTGGTAAATCTAAAATTTTACTGTGCAATCATCGGTGGAGTTGTAGGAAGTTGCAGCTATGTGATTGCAGCCAATTTCATGTGCAACTAAAATTGATAGTAGTTGCTGCAGTGTAAACACACCGTAAGACATTTCCACTGTAAGCCTATTGAGTGATGTCATAGCGAAGAGGCAAACTGGTAAACATGACTAAAATAGTAAACTTTTGATTGATTACTGTTCATGCAGTCATAGAGCTTACTCCATGAATAATACCTACTTTGGGACAGCCATAGCATTGCTCAATGAGCGAATGATGGAGATGCGATGCACATGAGACTGGTGGGTTTAAATATACCATAGTCATCTATTTTGGCAGCACAACTAAATGTCTGGCCAGGTGTTTAGTTGTTAAAAGTTGACTTGCAACAAAATTCACATTACCGTTATTTGATATGAAAATATTCACTATGTCTTACTTTGTTGTGTTGTAGGTGCAAAAGATGTGGAAATGTGATTACAAGCTCTTAAAAGCTCAAAAACGAACATAAAATCGCAGCCCCACGAGACCGCCGTAGTTTGGATTCCCTTTCTAAAACGGCTCAAACGTGATGTAGTTATGAGAGATGGATTCTGTTTACACTTTCATGCAATCTTATTCGTAAAAATGTTTTCACAAATATACTTCACGCATTCAATCAAACTATGTCTATTGTTCTTACGCGTCAGTTTTATCGTCATTGTAATGCTGTCACTTTTAGCACTGATAACTTATAACTTATCGCAAAAGTTCATTAAATATTTTAACCTTACCCCGAAGGAGTACATATCATTGTCTGATAATCATGACGAGCCTGTTGGTCACCTTTGATGATCGAAAAGCGCTGCAAAATTTATTTGCGAAGTGTTGGGTCACATTATCAGATTATGACTTGCCAATTAGACCAGGCCGAAGCAAAACTGTAAAGTAGTGAGCATCTATATTTGATATGCGGTCTTTGGTAAAACCCAAAGTGTTTGTCATAAACTAATACTACGATAAGTTTTATATTGAGCTTTGTATTGGCCTTTCAATTCGCATGAGAACATTCGTGACAAGACAATAACCAAACTTCGTGGTTACGTCATCGAAATAAAGAGATTCTAAGCTATGGCGGCTTTTCGTTTTTGAGCTTTTAAGAGCTTGTAATCCCTTTTCACATATTTTGCACCTACAACATAACAGAGTAAGACATGGTGAATCTTTTAATACCAAATAACTGTAATGTGAATTTTATTGCAAGCCAACCTTTGACACATCTGCAAATATAATTGAAGACAGCTTCAAAACAGTGCCATTATATGTTGTAGCCACATAAGTATCAAAATGATTAATAAAAATTTGTGTGTATTTCTATTTTCAGAATGGCTGTAACATATATGCAACATTCCAAAACATTATGGTTAGATTGCGCCGCACGGTGAGATGGCATAGATAGTCAACGCAAAGATAGTCAACGGACTGAGCTCATGTTAGCAGTCAGACATCCTCAGCCTGTGTAACAGTCCTTGACAGTGAGACCATCTACTGTAGTGCTATTTGAAGGATGTGATTAATTCGCTCATCTCTTAGAGCTCAACTAGAGAAGAGTTCAACATGCTAGAGAATTAACATACAATAGCTGCGTTTCCATGACGCTCATAATTTGCAAACTGAGCCAATCCACAAGTTATCTGCGTCATAGAAACGGCATAAATCCGCAAACTAAGCGAGTTTTGCGATCTACAAAACATTATCGAATCCATTGTTCTTGCCAATTATGGAAACGGCACTAGTGTTATTAATGTGCATTAGAATATCGATGACAATCACATTAAAAACATTTTCGCGATTCAGCCGTTTCTATTTCCATTTCAGCAGTCTCAATGTGCCAACCTTCCGAATCATTGCTGCTAATTTAGCGGGACAAGACTGCTTGGCTATTTATTGAGTCATTAATTAGGCTAGTACTTGACCTATGAGGTCAAGCCTGGTGTTAAATCCACATCAGCAAGTGTTTATTGAAACGCTCGATTGCAGAGTACAGTGTGTACATAGCAAAATGCTTAATTATTCATATTCTCTGATTGTAACGCGCAGTCACTCGTACTAATTCCTCATTGAAGTTGAGAGCACTTTTGCAGGATTTTATTACATTCAATTTACTCTTTTCTACATTTCAAGTGAACTTAGGTACAATACACCAACATTTTACTCAATCGAGGCCTGCACTTGTTTCACCTATGTTGTCATTTAAGTTCCTTCTATTTTATTGTTTGCATGCAAAACTTTAGCACAGAATAGAAAACCATTTTAATATTTAACAATGCTCTTTAAAACACAAACAAAATTATTATTAATGAAGTATCCTTATTCAGCTTTAGTCTTGCTTCATGCAATGAAAACAACTTCTCTATAAGATATCACTGTTTTTCTGCAACAATGCTTTATTCAGTTGCAGAATTTAAAAAAAACTTTAGATAGGTTATTTTAAAATCTAAGCAAAAATCTTTAGCTGTTTTATGGTTATAAAATACCTGCAAATTTTCCAAATGTATAAAAAGGAAACCTTATTGCAAATATCGTTCACAATAAACGAGCTGCTCTGTTTAAAGATCGGTCTATTGTTAGGGCAATGTTAAAAGGACTATAACTATGTTTCCATGGTGCGCAGTACTGCGATGCAGCCCCCTCCGAAGTCGAAGGGATTGACACGTTACCATGCTGCGCAGCGGTTTTCAGCAAATTAGCCAGAGAAGAGACATTGTATAAATCGAATCGCCTGATGGAGAAATTGAATCGATCATGGATACCGAACATCAGAAAAGGTCTTTTTATGCTTCTGTCATCATTATACTTTTATTTACAATACACAATCACAATGTTTTACAAAACTTAACACAATTTTTACAAAGTAATATAATTTTAATAAGAATTTTTTAAGCAATATATTATTTAAACGTTATTTAGGACGTGCCTCCTGTTTCTCGAAAGGTGTTGGCATCGATAACAAAGTCTTGGAAAGTAATCACCTCATCCTTGTGGGCGCAGACCATAATTAAATATAGGTGAAAGAAAATCAGATTAGAAAAAAAACAAGATTAGCAGGATAGCTTTTGTACTATTTCATGGCCCTCGAAGAATCCGTTTTCATGGCATGGGAGATATGTGCAGCCACTGCGCAGTTGCTGTTTCCTTGTTGCAAATTTGCACAGACTTCGCACTGATCAGTGCGCAGTGATTTCAGTGCGAAGACGCCGTTTCCATGATTCGGAAAGGGCGCAACTCCGAAGCACTGCCCATCATGGGAAAATAGTGTATGTCAAAAACCCTCCTAAGAAGGTTGAACTGGCTAATTTTGAGCACCTAATATTACTGCTGCAATATTTGGGTAGCCCTTTTGCTAGATTAATTAAACGCTCATGCTCTAATATTGTTCGATTCATTTTGGTTCAGTAAATGTTTGTTCCAGCTGTCTCAAGCCATTTTTAGTCCTAATAGTCAAAATAGTCCTATAAAACCACGGGTATGGGTACGCTGTAAGCCTCATAAGGACACAACAGAGAGCATTTAAATCCAAATTGCTGATTACAGCTGATGTCTGATCAGAACTTTATAGGATAAAAATAAACTAACTTGAATTGCATAAAATTTGCAAAGTTCTCACAATTGTATTCACATAGTTAAACAGCGGCAAAATGGCTGAAGACTGTTTTGCCATAGATATGTTGGAGATTATGTTCATGACCAGGGGAGTGTCCTACTACATGACTGACCCTGACACTATATTGAACTCATAAGTGATGTTACCACTTATACCCCATACAGAGTGAAGTAGCAGGGATAGCTCAATATGTATGTGTGCCTGTGTGTGTTGGTCTGCGTACTGCTACTCATGTTTAATTCTCAGCTTGACCTTTGGTGTATTTTAAATGCCAATGCGCTGGCTGAAGCTCACTACCCATTCTTGAAGGTGACATTTACGAGCCTATTTAAGACCTATTAGCTATAGGAGACTGGGCAATGCAAAGCCGTGATGTCCTATATAAATAGCAGCATGCTTTGTGACAGAAGGGCAATGCTTTGTTCACTTGCGGCTGGTCAGGCAAGTGAGTCATCATTGTTTACACTGAAAGAATCAAGAGACATTTTTGTTGCTACATGTAATTCGATATAACTACTAAAGCACGCAAGATATTTGTTTCAAATTTTAGATACAACGCTTATACACTATGTATTTCCTACCCTGCAAATTTATAAACATAAAGTTGAATATTTCATATAAAAAGTGCGAGTAAAAGTGTATATTGATGCACATGTATTCCAAAAGATATTGCAAAATTATCAATGTTGCCATATGCTATGGGCTAACATGTCAGATAGCTAGGTGTACAAACTGATTTCAAATGCATACACACTGGTACATCGTACGCTGATTGCAGTCTGCCATGAATATAAATGTTGGGTCTTGGGTGTTATGCAAACAGCATCAGCAAACTCGTAGAAAACAAGCGACAAATGGTACACTTTTCTAGACATACTGTGAAAGGCTACACATGACTAAAGACGACCAGTCGGCTGAGCCATGATCTGAGATTCCCTTGTTAGCTGCTACCTTTGTAGCCTCCTGATGAATTATAATCCTGAAATATCTGGAGGTGATATTTTAACTAACGTTGCGCTGTGCAGTGGAACGAGCATGGAAATCCCTGATGCAAATTGCTTTGTAAAACCGATGAAAGAGTTTTAGTGACCACCAGCTTGTGTATGTCTGCAGTGATTCCTTGTAAGTCGACACCCTGCCGTATGCTCAGTTCTGAGCCTAGACATATCTTTGTGATGACAGGATGAGGTGGAAACATACCACCTCTATCTTTTACACCGATTAGTATCGCATCATCCCCTGATGCGTAAACCTGGACAGGAGGCTATAAAGCTGGTGCAGTCATTGCAGTTGAGTTTTAAGCTCTGTACCTCATAACCTGCTAAATAAATACCATATGCTAATATTATTATAAAAAGCATATGTATCAACCATAAAATAAATTTAACTACATATCGCTGATCTGCTGCAGTATTATTTCAAGCCACTCTGCTTTCTGTATATCTGCTTTATACACTAACAATAAGTGAAAGTAGCTAATACCAAAATACATTTATATACCCAAATTATGCACCACAATATGAGCAGCCATGCAGTTTAGCATATGCAGCAAGGCTGCAATGTGTGCCAGATATTTTGTTTTGTAGAAAACCTGGATATATTGGTCATATTTACCTACCGATGCACTCCACTATGTTCGAGCCAGACCTTGACAGTTCGATTTCCAGCTGTTCGCTTGATTCCAAATCATCATGGAAGTCATCGTCACCTTCTACATGACTCTTTCTTGGTTTAGATGAGAGAAGTAGGGGCAGGAGCCATCTGTGTCATTAAAATCAAGTTTTAATTGCATAACACAATTGCAAAGAATGCTATTTTTAATAAATTTCGGTAGGTCTCAGGATCTTTTCATGAGTGACATCGGAATACTGTGCCAAAATTTATCCAAAGTTTCCAAACCAGCCATTGTACCTACCACTTAGATTTAATAGCAATTAATTTTAAAAATATTATTAAATTCACATAAAAGCTTTGCATCCATAAAGCTGGTTGCCGTATGACATTAAATAATACTCAGCATTTAGGTGACTGAATGGCATGTAGTAGAGTCGCAAGTGGTGATAAGTGAGCATGCTAGTCACAGTAAATGTAATAAACATGGGCTAGTTAAGTTGAATCAAAAAGCACTAGAAACAGTATTGCTGTTTTTCTAGCAAAAAAGCCATTTTAAAGCTGATCCAAAAAATAGGTGCGAGCTTAGCAACAAGGGTAGTTACCATTTTTAGAACACATTCTCCTATTCTGTAATATATTTGATTGTTAATGTGTTTGCTTGCAGATTTCGATGCCATCTACCAAGTCCAGCATACTAATAAGTTAAGACGAAGAATCATAGTGCTATACTTTTAAAATTATAAAATAAAATACATTTGTCTACCTTTGGGTTGTTATGTATAGAGTTCCATTATAACATGTTTTATAGAGAAAACAAATAAAGCAATTGAGGATTTCAGGCCTATGCCAACAATAATAAGTCTGACAAAGATACTAATGCTCAGCAAACCAAGCCAATCAATGATTAACCAGATTGTTGAGAATACAATAGAAACACTCATGAAGAGATCTGCCATCTTACAATATTCAGTTATGAGATACACACTTTTACAAGCAACTTGTGTGGAGTATAGTATGGAAGCTAGTGATGTACTTGCGGTTATTATACAATGTATATAGTTAAAATCAATACACTCAGATTTTCAACAGTTTTGCTGGAAACAATTTGCTGTTAGAAAGTTGCTGGCAGCAAAATCACAAACTACTATCTACAACCACCACAAACATGCTGCTTCAGTAATGAACTTGTCAATTGAATAGTTGACTGATGACATAGAAATTGTAATGACCCTCTGTTTAAAGGATTATTAACTATAAGTGCTGGATTGGTGGTTCAAGTAGTTGGTTTATGATTTGCGAATTTATAAAGGACTGTATTTTAGGTGTAGATTTAATGTCAAGAATTAGACTGGTTTGTTTTAGTTAAAAAACTTTAAAACAGAATATATTTATTAAAAATTCAAACTTTCAATTGCAAAAACATAAAATATATGAAGGCTAATCAAGTCAATGGCCGATGCTCATTGCGCAAGTCTAAAAATATAAAGAGTGATACAAGAGCAGAGTGATATGTAGAGCGTGAGTAAAATATGGAGTTCGAATTGTTTCTGATCTACACAGGCTTATATATGTTTGCCTAATCAGTCAGGCAATCGTCACATCCGTAGATCACAGACGATCGGGCGCTGCAAAGCTTCCTAGGCAGTAAGCGAGTAAGTACAAGGAAGCAGATAACATTTATGCTAAGCAGTAAAATAGCAGGTGCTAGGATGTTGGAATAATAAATCTGCGTGTCAGGCTAGCAAGTAGCCTGGGCATGGCTCTCGTGGGGATTGGGAGAGAGAGCCTGGGACACATCGCAACACGCGGAGAAGACAACTCTAAAAGCCGACTTCTGAAGTCGCTAATATCACAATCTTTATTTCCGAAGGAGTATCATGTGACGGTCTTATTTATGATCTACGCGAGTATTATCTATTATTTTCAATCTGAATTGGCAGCAAACAAACGCTGGTTAGTAAGTATGAAATGTTGGTTGCATAATAAATCAATAACGACAGTTTTATTATTTCATATGTTCAATTCATTATGTTTTGATTTAATTATAATAAAAATTTGAATCAATTGAATAAAAAAAATTCACAATAACAATACAAACATAGCAAACGAATAGCAATAGAACAACAAAAATGAATTGCACGCTGCTAGTAAAGAAAAGTTTATCTGGTAAAAAGTAATCTCAGTTTTATTTTACTCACGAGTATTATTACTCGCGACAGTTATTATGAACAACTCGGACCTACCACTGCAAAACGGTGCCATCTGAAAGCAAATACTCTTTCCGAAGCCAGTAGGAAGAACTACAAATTGGTCAAAACCTGCGATAATATGTTGTAAAGCTTGAGACTGTTCTGGTCTCAGTGTGACTATGCCTAGCTTTGATAGTAATTTTTGAATGGCTCCATTTTTATCAGTATAGGAAATGAAACTGCTAACGTGAAAACGCAAGAGAATAGTAGCCTATGGTTCCTATCGTTTTATTATCAAACGAGGTATTTCGTAACCACCCAGCCTATCAAAAAAATAGCGCTTTTTACTAGATCAAGTCACGTTACCGTGACAATAGGCTTTTAAACGCGCCACATCTAATACATCGTGAGATACGAATCTAACAACACGCTTCCATTAGTATCAGTCTGAGCGTCATATGTAACATATGTCGCTCGTTTTGCAGAAGTTATCTTACCTTTTTTTCGCTATGTGTCCCAGGCTCTCTCTCCATATCCACCACGAGAGCCATGCCCAGGCTAGCTAGCAAGAGTCCAGAAAGCTGTTTCCTAATCACATCAGAAATGGTTAAATAAAAGGGGATGAGTGGTTATGTAAGATGTGTATAATACTCTTAAGACAGGATGCATAAATACTAATATAGAAGTTGAATAACATGATGAGTTCCTTTGTTTCACAATGACAGGTATTCATGGGGTGTGTAACTAAAGATTACAAATGCTGGTCGCTTCACAAAATGGCAACACAATGCACGATTATATTAGCTCAAAATTCAAAGGCAGACACTACCACTGAAGCTGCAATAAATTAGAACTGGAAACAATTGCCAAAAATGAACGAAAGTCAGATATATGCTTCTACTGAGAATACCCTCTAGAGAAGAAAAAAAAACATCAGTTTCTATTAAGCCCCTACAACAAACTAATAAGCATTAAACCTGACACCACTGCCCTACTAGAGCAGATACACGATGTGACCAACCAACAATATTCGTTATAATAGCTTTTGCATAACATAAGTTTCCTCCTAAAAGCAGAAAGCTAAATCTAACAGACTAAAGCTGCGGTCACAGCAGCCGATTTTGGGTCAATTCTCTGACCAATTTTTCTACTGACCGAGAATCGTATCGTGTGAACAGCGCAAACAAGCCTGATACCGATATAGTCCAAAGAGAAAATTTTTTTTCAAAGCCGATATTCTATTTGAGTAGCCAATGACATCTTTTTTACCGTGAGCCATAGTGTCATTAAAGCCTGGTTTCCATATGACAGCACAATGATCGTGCGCAGCCCAGTGATCGTGCACAATGCATTTCATGGGCCGCAATGCGGTGTTTCCATATCGCGCGTAGGCACCACGCTTGCATTGGACAGAGTGGATAATTTCCTTACTTTTTCGTAGGAGAGACGGATTTCTTCGGAAAACAGCCCTCCGTTTGAATTATGGGATGGGTTGACAAGGTCTAGCGGTGTATTGTGGGATACATAATCGTGCGCACCCATCGCAAGGACCCATTCTGTTGGATCCTTGCGATTAGCGTACGCACGTCGCGCTATCGTCGTGTGTTGAAGTTTCCATATCACAGCTGGCCTACGCACGCAGGACGTCGCGGCCTTGTGCTGTTATATGGAAACCAGGCTTTAATATGAACACCATATTTGTCTTCACACCTGTGTATGCTATTGTCATAGCTTCACTCATGAGTAACAGCAACCCGGAAAACTGCTGTTATTATAATAGTTGAAGCACATTATGTTAGCAAAAGATCGTCCTCCTTATGGTTATCCATTATTAGCGATGAGCAGTGCAAAATAATCGGGCAGCTTGCTAAAAAAGTTCACTAAAAACATTGTAGGAAACAGTCAGCAAAATTCAAGGAGTGACTCACTAAAATATATCAGCTAAAGTTATCTGACCCTGCAAATAAAAAACGGACAAAATCACCCACTCTCAGATCAAACTTGGCCTCTGCACAATGGCTGATCTGAACGCAGCTTAATACTAAAGCCTGGTTCACATATCGATTGCGAAACTCTGGCGGTAACTTGCGCAGCAAAACCCTTGCGGCACTAGGCTCGGTGGCATATGTTCACATATAAGCTACATCGCTAAACATAATCGAGGAATCACATAAAATGTTCGCTCGCCATGCCGTTTCTATAATGGTGACCTTCACCTGTACGAGCATTACATGAAGGTTTTGCCTGCGGCCTTTTGCGACATTTGAACAGCCCTAAACTATTGCGAGGCCGTCTGCAACTATCGGCGGTCCTTGGCTGTACCCGGCGCATAGGTTCCCATTTCACCGCTAATAGCATGCGGTGCTGTCGCCAGTACTTTGCGACGTGTATGGGAACAGGCGAGTGACCAGAGCACACATACACACACACAAACAAACTGCTTATGAATCATTCAATAAACTAGTGGACAACCAAAGCGACACAAATGATTGTCCATACTGGTTAGGTTATTAAACTATTGAGGCACTCTGCTTGCGCAAACTCTAGTGCGTTCTATACAAGAGGTCAGAGGCTTTTCTGCTCCTTCCAACCTCAGACAAACAGCACAAATAAGCCTAATTGCCAAAGAAATAAGTATAACATCATAATTCATGTAGTAATTGGACAAGCACTGATCATTTTTAGTACCAAAGATGGCTGTGATTCTTTGTAAAGTGCTTAACCTCATCATATTCTGATATTCGATATTCTAGAGCACTTGCACAATTTAATTGAAAAAATAAAATAAAAATCATGACTAGGCTGAATTATTAATAACAGTGACTATATACATGTAGAAACGTGTGTATACAAAGGTTACTGCTGCAGCAGAAGCTACTTTGAAAAACTATTGAAAAAGTTTTTATGGACGATACCAGTACAAATGTATAGCAATGAAGCGCACCACGGTTCTTTGTAGATTTAGTGATGCTTTATAAGAAACCGAAAATATGAGTGTAGCAGGACATCTGAAATTGAAACGTCACATTAAAAGATAGGTAATGGATTTTAAAATGACTTTATAAAAATGAAACAAATGGTAATATTAGTTAATAGTAAAAATTACATATACATTTAGTTAGTAACCTACAATTGCAATACGGATACTGAAAAAAAGATGGCCGAAAATCACAATCTTGTGGTTAGTTATGCGTGTTTGCAAACTTGCGATTACAATCTTCGCAAGTTTAAATCCTCTGCGAAGCGAATTTTTTATTACTAAAACTATCCGTATACAACTGGACCGACCGACAAACGCTCACATTTATATATAGATTGAATGTCATCCGCTGCTAACAGTATTGCATTGTAACATATTGCCACAATTTATTTTACCATTGCTTTAACTTATTGAATAACTATATTAATTACACTAACTATCATGGTTGTTTTACTTTAATTTTGGTCAGCTGCCAATGACATCTTCGATAACAGAACGACTTTG